>NC_081184.1:127619684-127780229 GCF_029867415.1 Vicia villosa | reverse complement strand
ACCAAATTAAATATATTATTTAATAAAAATTAATCAAAAATAATGATTTATTGAATTAAATAAATTCATTTAAAATAGTAAATCATTATTAAATATTTTTCATTAGAATTAAAAATAACAAAAAAGTAAATAGAGAATAAACTAAAAAGAAAAGAAAACAATAAGATGGGCTAACAAAATATCAAATAAGGGGTACATGCATGAGGGTGATGGGCCCATGCTTGGTCTAAATTCACTTTGAATTCAGCCAGAGAGGTGCGTGGATTGAATATAGGGTGGTAAAGGAAAAACAAGTTGGGCTTTTAAGCCCCCAAGCCCAAGACAAAAATTTGGAAATGATTGAATGTGGTGTGAATTTGTATTTAGTATTTTATATTTGGAAGTGATTTTGGAATGTTGAATTGTTGTTTGATGCAAAATAATCGTGACTTGCAATGTTGTCTTCCCACGCTTAGGCTTGAAAATATGCAAATTTCTCACATGATTCACTTGAAATATGGCTTAAAATGACTTGTATTTTGGCTAGAAAATTATGGCTTCAAATGGTTTGTTAATGGCTCAAAAGTGGCTTCGCTTCGACCATTCAAAATGATAACGGGCCTTGAACAATTACACTTTGACTTAGAAGATCACAAAACAATATGACAAACATAACATTGAGTTTTAATTTTAATAAAAATTCAACTTAAAAATTAAATTGAATTTAAAGTAAAATCTAAACCAAAAAATTATGAAATGAACAAAACTATTATCTAAAAAATGGAACAAAAATGGATACACGAATATAACCATGTACTTTTTATTTTCTATTTTTGAATGATGTAAAAATGCAAATGATCCAATGAGCATGATATCGATTATATTTTTATGATTTTTTTAAAAGAAATAATGAAATGGTGAAAGAAAAAGGAAAAATATGCAAAATGAATGACTTTTATATTGACTTTTCAAAAAACGAAAATTTGCATCAGATGAAAAAAGTAAGACAAAATGGGGTATGACAACAAATACTCAGGAGGGGTGATTTGTTGTTGTGAATTAGAAGAGGACTCTTGAAGCTCTCTTCATTTATATTTATGCTTATCGTACTTTTGTTCTTTTAGATTCTCTAATGTGTAACATTGCGAACAGGGCATTATTTGTTTGAGCTATATTTTGAATTATGTTGTTAATTCAATACTTCTTTTGATGAGATTATTGAGGTTAATTGTTTATTTGATTTTTCCGCTGCGAGTTATTGATTTAATTGATGAAAAGTATACATGTTTTTTCGAGTAGCGTCTTGAATGCTTAGTTATTCTTTTATATTCTGAGTCGAGGTTTAGGGTGTTACATAGTTGGTATAAGAGCAGGTTAGTCCATCCGACCAGGTTTTGTAATGTTATATGTTCCATAGTATGCGATAGGTGTATGAACATTGTCAATGTATGTTTCTTCTAATGGATGTTTACTAGTGTGAAGATAAACAACTGTATGTAGAAATGATGAAAGGATTGCTAATTCCCTAGAATCCTTGGCTCAGGTGATGGCCCAAATGAATGACGTGTTGCAGGCAAATCAGACTAACAATCAAAATGGTAGAGATGATCCATTCTTTGGGCTGAGTAATTTTTCAAAGGCACAATCCACCGACTTTTAAGTGGAGGTACAATCTAGAAGGTGCACAGGTTTGGTTGGAAGAAATTGAGAAAATCTTCAGGGTGATGGCTTGAACGGACACACAAAAGGTTCTGTTTGGTACTTATAAGCTGTCAGAAGAGGCTGAGTATTTGTGGGACAATGGTCGTTAGAGGCTTGAAGCTATAGGTACTGAGATCACTTGAGAGAACTTCAAGAAAGAGTTTTTGAAGAAGTACTTTCCTGCTGACGTTCGTAGCAAGAAGGAGATCGAGTTTCTTAAGCAGAAGCAAGGAAACATGATTGTTGCTTACTATGTTGCGAAGTTTGAGAAGTTATCTAGATTCTGCCCGCATTACAATGGGGTAGGAGGTGAGGGTTCTAAGTGTGTCAAGTTTGAGAGTGGGTTATGTCTAGAGATCAAGCAATTTATCAGGTACAAGGAGATTCGTCAATTATCTGTGCTGGTTAATAAGTGTAAAATCTACGAGGAAGACAACCATGCTTGATCTACTCACAAGAGTATTAGTGAAAAGAAAGGTGGAAATCATAACCACGGGAAACCTTATAAGTGAGAGGATCCATACACATATCACCTTAAGGTTTTATGTGAATATGTGGTGTCTCTTTTACTTGTTTGGGTAGGTCGGTGATTGACCCAATGTGGATACTTCCCCCTCATGATGAACCATCAGTGGTATCAAAGCTTGGTTCGAATAACGAACCGACCTCTTTTATCAAAAGTTTTCTTGACATGGTTGGTCAAGCGACATGTTCTGTTGAAGTACCCATGACGAGGTAAGGGTGTTTGTAAACGGTGGTTCAGTTATGTGAATGAAAGAGCTCCCGCTTGAGGGGAGCATAATGGTTATACTCATACTTTAGGGGAAGATTTTTGAGAAACAAGCGTGATATGTTAGTCCCACGTTGCTTGGAAAAGTGGAGGTTGTGCATTTTATAAATGAGAGAATTCATACACCTATCGCCTTAAGATTTTGAGTGAATATTTGATGTCTCTCTCACTTATTTGAGAAAGTCTTTGAGCTTTAGGTGATTGTTTGACATAATATGAATGTTTCTCCTTCATGATGATCCAACAGTTGGCTGGTCTCAAAAAGAGTTATCAATTTTTGTTTAACAATATGCCCATCTTAAAAACGGCTCAGCTGAAGTCAAGATTCATCAGTTAGAAGAGCATCCACCGATCGCGTGATGTCCAATATATCCTTCGTGGCACTTAAAAATCCATAGGACATAGTACCTTCCATGCTGACCGTGCTCATAATCTCATCAGGTCTCTATGGTACTTAAATTCACCTTTAAAATTGTGATTAATTCAATTTTATTTTACATCGCAAATATAATTAGTCATCTTTTAAAATAAATCATATTTTTAGATATAGTTAAAGGATAGGTGTATGAAAAGGGATATGTTTATCATTACTTTTTTTACACCCTTGAAAGCTGATTAAAACTAAAATAACGTTACATTGCAATGCGTGGAACAACAAACATTCACCTGTTTATACTGAAAAGTCCAAAATAACTTGGAAACAAATGAAGAGACCTCATTCAATGTGTGATCCAGGTTTCCTTACGAATGGTTAATGAGGAACACGTTTTACATGAACACGTTTTACCAAACTCATTGTTAAATATAATTTAACATATAGCAGCGTATTTGGTATAAATATTTTTTTTTTAAATATGACATTTTTTTTAGACTGAGAAAATAAATTTTTATATTTTTAAAAATAAGATTTTAAAATTATTTTTCAAAATATTAAAAGTTTTTAATATTTTATTTCTCTAAATTAAAAGACTAGTTTTAACATCTTATAATATAAACGTATATTTTTGAAGATCAAAACATAATCGAATCCCAGTTTTAAAAAAATTTGTATTTTAAAATAATTTTTATAAAAAATTATGAGAAAAAAGGATATGCACTGACAATGTAAAATATTTTTACACTGTCAATCAATCACAACTATGTATCCAATTAAAACACAATTTTAATTTTGAAAAAACTAACATGACATGACAAGTGTAAGAATTTTGATTGGTTGTATGTGTAAAGTTAATTTACACTGTCAGAGCACTATTTTTAAACTCAAAAATTACTTGATATAATTTCAAGGTGACCTCTAAGGTGACGGCTCTACTAAAATAGACACCACTTAGTTTCAAAATTAAGTGATTTTTTAAAATTTTGATATTTAAATTTTTTTAATAAAATGATAAAATAACTAGTATAACATTGAATAATTATTGAAGTTAAATTTTAATTTGAAGTATTTATGAAGAAAAAAATTCATTTAATAAAAAAAAAAAAAAACGGGCCCATTAACACTCACTAGAGATTCCTATAAGTACAAACACATGTAAAATTATTCTCAAGTAGCAACCTTAAACTGAGAGAAAACATCATTTAGTGTTCAAAGTTGATAATAAAATAATGTCAGTTTCAGCAACATCATCACTAGCTCCTTCAACCACTAATAATTTTTCTAGACGTTCGACAAATTATCATCCAGACATATGGGGGAATCATTTTATTCAATATCTAGTCGAACCTATGGTGCTAATTTTACATTATTTTCATTTACCTAACTTTAGTTTTTTGAATAGAACATCTAAACTTTTTTATGTGCAGGAATTGGCTGAAATAATGAAGCAGATTACAATGCTAAAAGAAAACTTGAGGCAAATGCTAGTCCCTACAAACTGTTGGGATTATTATCTATATAGGGTTGTTGGGCCTAAATAGGAAGAGGCCCAAACATGTATATTAAGTGATTGACTTGTAGCCCATATAAGGCATAAGGCATAAGGAATAAGGAATGAATAGAGGTTGGAACCTTTTTGCATAACAAGTGGTATCAGAGGCTGGTTCGAGAAAGGGATCGACTTACTTGTATCGAAAGTATCTCCACATGGTCGTTGGTATGTGTTCCACATGTGAGTAGAGTGCCCCGTTGAAGTGTGTCCAACGGCAGTACAAGTGTAAGTGGAAGAGGAGTTTCCACTTGAGGGGGAGCATTGTTGACTCACACTTGAGGGGGAGTGTTGAGAATATAACAAGTGTGAGTGTGAATAATAGTCCCACATTGGAAATGCATGTGGTGACTTGGGCATATATAAGTGGGAGAACCCACTCATATATAAGTGTCTCCCTGCTATTCATCACTATCATCCTTAGTTTTCTGAATGAATACCTACAAATTTCGTGAATAATCATCAACTATGGATATAAAATATCTTACACCTAATTATGAGGGATTCCAGGCAGGCCCCCAAAGATTAGCATGAATATAATCAAGGGATCCATGTGTGCTTTGTTTACCTTTATTAAAATCCACCTTACAGGATTTACCAAATACACAAGGTTCACAAAACTTCTTCTTTCAACCTTGTCACCACTTAATAGATTTTGTTTCGACAATTTGACCAGGCCTCTTTCACTCACATGCCCACGTCTCTTATGCCATAACTTAGTCTTGGATATAAGTGATCGCGACTTTATGTGTCTATTAGTCGGAAGACTGCAAGTGCACAATCGTGTCGTGTAGTTTTAAAAGATATCGAATCCACAGGGACTATAAATCGAACTATCATTATCTAAAGTTACTATGTAAAGCTAAGGCTAATGAATATTTTTGGGGGAAATTAATTAGCGGGAAATAAAACTTAGATCTAGATGAAATATTAATGGGCGGATATTGGTATGTAATTCGTCTAACTTAGGTGATCTGAAGTTTCATTGGCCAGATTCTAATTAAATCAAAAATCTTTACTAACTATGTTATTTAAAAGTCCTCCTCTCAAACTCTCGCTCTGTTGATTCAAAATCATCTTGCATGATGGCTGCATTGCCATGATCCTTTCCTCCATGATTATTTATGCGTTCAGGTCACGCCTTTCTTGTGTAACCCTCCTTCTTACAGTGATAACACCTAATTCTAAAAGTGTTACCCCCCTAATATTTCAGTTGACCTTTACCTTTCTTCTTTTCAAACTTACCATCTTTCTTCGAGAATCTTCCCTTCATGGACATACCTTCACCAACAAACGTTGGCTTATGCTCCTTCCTCTCGTTCAAGTCCTTTAAGATACAAGGAAAATTAAACTTCTTCAAAGGTCAGAGACTCTCTTCCATACAAGAGAGTTTCTTTGAAGGGAGCATGAGACTTAGGTAAAAAACACAAAAATAATAGCGCTTGATCTTCATCGTCGATACTAACATCGATATTCTCCAAATTAAAAATCAACTTGTTAAATGTATCCATATGATCGACCAAGACTTTGTTTTCACTCATCTTGAATGAATACAGAGCTTTCTTCAAGTACAAACAATTTACAAAGGATTTTGTCATGTACAATCCTTTGAGTTTGCTCCACACATATTTTTCAGTTTTCTCCTTTGACACCTGTCTCAGAACCTTATCACCAAGGCTTAAGATGATTACACTGTTGGCTTTCTCCAACATCTTTGTTTTCTCCTTCTTCTTTATGGAAAAATTCATGGCTTCGTCTCCCTTCAACGCTTCTAGAAAACACTGTTGAACAAGAAGGGCTCGCATCTTCAAGCGTCATAAATTGAAATCATTCACACCGGTGAGTTTCTCAATCTCAAACTTTGTTGATGGCATTTTCTCCATGTTCACCACACCAGATATTGTGTTCAGTGCAACACCAAGAACAAAGTGATCATATGAGAAAGAGATATTTCTTGAACAAACACAAGAAACTTGTTTTTGTTTTCGAAAGAGAGCGAGAAGAGGAAGAAGAAAGATAACAAAGTTGGTTAAAATAGTTTTACTATTCACTTTCTCATTAGTAGGGTTTACAAATTGCAAGTGAATAACAACCAACTCTTAACCCTCTCTCAACAACCTGAGATAGACTACACGTTAACATAATCACTAAGCTAACTTAACCAACAAGCTAACTTAATGAATTGAGCTAACAGATTGGCCCAATTCGACATGTTAATAACATAGCATATTTCAACTGCTGCATGCTTGTGAGTACTTCGACTACAACATCAAAACTTCGATAACAACATGTGAACAGACTTCCACTTCATATTTAATCTCTGTCAAATCCTAAAACTACCCCTGTAGATACTAGAGTTCAATCCAAAATACCAATATATATATATATATATATATATATATATATATATATATATATATATATATATATATATATATATATATATATATATATATATATATAATAGAGGTTGGTTAAAGTGGGACAAATCAATTTTTTTCTTAATAATATCTAAAATGCCTTAAAAAAAATTATTGACTTTGGTTCTGGAGAAATATTCAACAAAGTGAAGACCTGCGGAGGATTATTGTTTACTAGTTAAATGTTATATGGTTTATGGTTTCCTAGTGATAGAATATATATTTATTTGTTAATAGAATATGTATTTATATTTGTATTTAAGTTTCACATCGACTCTAACATGTAATGAACTATAAATTTCTCTCCATGTATAAAATAAGAAAATTTCTTTATCCACCTCCCTATTAGGGGTGGCAAACGGGCATGCCCGCCCCGCAAAAGCCCGCGAAAAAATGGGGCGGGGCGGGCTTTTTTAAAGTGCGGGACTAAAACCTTTCCCCGCCCCGCAAAAAAGTGAGGGCGGGGCGGGGAAAGCCCGCGGGCATTCGGCTTTTTAGGCCTAAAAATAGTAAAATTCTATGAAAAAACAAATGCCCACAAAAGCCCACAAAAAAACGGGGCGGGGCGGGGCGGGCACATTAAAGAGAGCGGACCTAAAACCTTGCCCCGCCCCGCGAAAAAGTGCGGGTAAAACGGGTTTTGCCCGCGGGCCGGGCCCGTTTTGCCACCCCTACTCCCTATAGGGTTGACCCTAGCGAAAATCCAAATTTACCCCTACTTCGGAGATACATCTCCGAACTTTTTTTTTTTTTTTAGATTTTTCCAGATTTCGGAAATACATCTCCGAAAAAATTGGGATTTTGATTAATTCGGAGATGTATCTCCGAAAACACAAAAAAATTTGGAATTTTGATTAATTCGGATATGCATATCCGAATTAATCAAAATCCCAAAATATTAAAAATTTTGGGATGTTAATCAATAGAGGAGGGATCACGCTTAATAAAATATATCTTTTTTCATATGACCAATAATTCCTTTTATATCTATCTAATCAATTATATATATTAACAAAACAATATTTTTCTCTCACATGAATAATCTTTTCCAGATAATGTCAAATAAATAAATAAATAAATAACACATAAGTCTACTTTTACAAAAAATGAATTTAATTATTTTTTTAATTATAAATAACACTACTAAAAATTTGATCAACTAACGTACTTTTTATATTACTGCTAAAAATTTACTATCATATTGATGTTAATGAAAAAAAATTCTTTTTTTAATTCTTAAACAAATTTCTCATTATTTTTTTCAATTTTATTTAAATTAAAGAATAAAATTAATATTTATATGTATAATCTATCATATAAGAAAAGTCTACCTTTTCTTGATCAATGGGACTGTCCACATCAGCTGCTGTCTCCACAATATTCCACATCAGCACCTCAATCTTCTATTCTCTCAACCTTCTGTTTCACGTATCTATTCCAATTCCAATTTTAAAAACCGTATCTATTCCAATTTCAAAAACTGTTTCTCACGTTCTCTTTCTTCTACCGAACGATTTCTATTCCAATTCCAAAAACAAAATTTTCATTACGTTACCCAATAACTAAATCTTTTCACAAATTCATTTTATCTCTCACCCATATCCAAATCCCTAACTTCCCATTGAGAATCTCAATTCACCCCAAAACCATAACCATGGTACCGAAACAAAATCAATCAATCGATCACATCACAGAACCCTTGATTCAAGAACCACAAACCAACAATTAAAACAGTGAATTTTTATCCGAACCTGTTCCTGAATCATTTTTTCTAATTCTAATAGCTTATTATTTTTTTGTTGTGTTTGAAGGTTGATGATGCTCCGTCGCTGTTTCACCAGTGAAATCTAGAAACAAAGGTAACAACCATTCATATAATTCTGCAGCAGATTTACTGTTATGTTTTAAATTTTCTTTTAATTTGAATTGATTTTTTAAATTTGCTAAACTACTGAAAGTATTTGATGTTATATAGTTGTTGAATGGTATAACTGATACTATGAAATTTGAAAGTTTTCTCTTTTAATTGATTTGGTGTTCTGATGTTTGTTTTTTATTGGATTGTTTTTATTGCGGTGGTAGATCTGTGGCAACGACAACGGATTTCTAGCGGTGAGTGTGGTGGACGTCGAATTCGAAATGGTTGTTGTGTTTTACCGGCGGTCTGACGATGAGCGTGCTCTGAATGAAATGTTTTACTGCTTCATGGTTAATGGTTTGTTAGATTTAATATTTTTTTGACAAAGTTTTGATTTTTCCTCAAAATTTTATCTGGGCTGTGTTCAATTTTTCATTCTCATAGCTTATTCTCATTCACATTGCGAAATCTGCAGGTGGGTATTGATGCATATTCATGACTTCATAAAGGAGGTGAGTAAAAATCTGTTTTTTATCCAGTTTTGAAATTCACTCATTCATTGTATCCATTTTTTTTGATTTGTTTTTGTTTTGGTTTTAGCTTATTTATGCCTTATGGAACTTTGTTTTGATTCTGATAGTGAAAAGAATTGCGTTACATTGAATACTTTATGCATAGAGTGAATTTGCTTCGGTACTATAAAGTAACATCGATTGTTGTTTTTGATGGTGGTAATGTTCCTTGCAAATCAGCAACTGAGAAAGAGAGGAACAAGTATTTGTTTTATTTTTGTTTTTTTAAATTTTTCATTTCAAGTTTTAATATTTGAATCAATTTTTTTTATGTTTGTGTGAATTTGGTTGTTTTAGGAAAAGGAATGATTATCATGATTTGGCAATGGCTAAGCTCAAATAAGGGAATGTTAATGCTGCTTCAGAGCTATTTCAGGTTAGGAGCATTTTCAAATTTAAAATTACATACTAAGGACACCAAAAACACGACACCGACACATCATGTTTCCCGGAAATGAAGAAAGTTTGTTCTTTATATACATTCGATTTATCTCTTCTTTTTTTAATGTCATTATTTGTTTTTTTTCTTTTACAATGTTGTGTTGTGTATTATTGATTTCTTAATATTATGAAACCTTCTCAGATATAAAATCTTTATTTTAGGATTTATTTTCTATCAATAACGGGGCCGCGATTTTTTTTGATAATCCTCACACTCAACGTGTGACCAATAGGGGTGGGAATAGGCCAGGCCGGCCTACAGGGGCCTACGGCCCAGCCTACATAGGCCTAGGCCAGGCCAGACCTATTTAATAAAGAGGCCAAGCTTAGGCTTTTTTAAAAGCCTATTTTATTAAATAGGCCAGGCTTAGGCTATTAAAAAAGCCTATGAAGCCTTATAGGCCGGCCTATATTTTCATATATACTAGAGATATGTTAAATAAGTTGGTTCATGTATGCATATATATTAGGGGGAAAAAAAGCTAAATAGACTACCATATATATATATATATATATATATATATATATATATATATATATATATATATATATATATATATATATATATATATATATATATATATATATATATATATATATATATATATATATAACAAATGCTAAATACGTTCACTTATATATGTATATATAGGCCGACCTACAAGACTTCTTAAGTTATATAGATTTATTGAAAACTTTAATGAGATACAGGCTTTTTAAATAGGCTTTCAGGCCAGGCCAGGCTTTTAAAAAGGCCAGGCCAGGCCAAAAAACTGAGCCTATGATAGGCCTTAGGCCAGGCTTAGGCCTTTTAAGTTTATCATAGGCCAGGCTCAGGCCTTCTAAAGCCTAGCCTAGCCTAGCCTATTTCCACCCCTAGTGACCAAACTCTTATGTGGAAGTCCTCCAAAAGATGGTGCAAGGATGGTAGTCTTATAGGATTCAATCATCTTGAATTAAATGGTTTAGATTGAATTTTATTATTTTTTTGTGTTGAATGGAATGGTTTGAATGGAATTGAATTATTTTTATCAGTATAGCTTTATCACTGTTGTTGTTTTGGCTTATTAGTATATTAGTTAAAGTTTCATACATTGATCGCAGAATATTTAGATAAGTTTTTACTAAACTTTTCTTTATGTATGTTTCAGGAGTAACTCTTCTTTATGGTAATTGTAACTCAAGTAGAAGCAGTGGAAGAAACAAAAATCATTTTCCTATTTTCCTTTTTGTGGCCTTTTGGCTTTTTTATCTTTAGAAGTGCATATATTGTTTGGTAAATTTAATATTAGTTAGATTTTTTATAACTGTAACTCAAGTAAAAGTAAAAGCACAGAAAACGTTTTCCTTTTTGTGGCCTTTTGGCTCTTTTATCTTTAGAAGTACATATATTGTTTGGTAAATTTAATATTAATTAGAGTTTTTAATATAATTTATGCTACTTTTTAATATAATTTATGCTACTTTATGACTGAAGAGTACACTCAAATCCTATACTTTATGAATATTGATTAAAAAATTAATTTAAATATAGGGGACAACTTCTCTACCCATCACAAAAAGTTGGGTAGTCCACCTCCAACCAATTATATGATTCCATTTCATTTAACATATTTAATTATTTATTAAAATACTACAAATGTTTGTTGTTTTCAATGCATTTTACAAAGGAGGTAACCTTACCCAACTTTTTGAGTTGGGTAGATAAGAATTCACCTTAAATATAATTTAGGTTATTGAATGACAAAATAGTATAAATAAATCCTCAACTTTAGATTTTTAACACTATTAATTTATTCTTAAAATATAAAAATTTTAATAAACTAATCATATTTTAAAATATCAATAAATAATATAAATATAATAAATTTATTGATACTTACTTTTTTTAAATTATGTATAAAAAATTAAGTGATGTATTTAAAATAAATTTTGTTTTAAAATAATAGTTTTATTAGTAAAAAATATTAAAAGTAATAATTTATTTATTATAAAGTTAAGTAACTTTTTATTTTTAACATGCATCACATAACTCTTATTGTCTATATGTTATTAAGTATTAAATAGAATAAGTCAAATAGATATAAACGATTCAAATTTTTCTATTTGAAGTTTTTAATTAAATTTTAAAAATTAAAAAAATGATTTATTAATATTAATTAGAGTTTTTATAACTGTAACTCACTCAGAAAACGTTTTCCTTTTTGTGGCCTTTTGGCTCTTTTATCTTTAGAAGTACATATATTATTTGGTAAATTTAATATTAATTAGAGTTTTTAATGTAATTTATGCTATTTTATGACTGAAGAGTACACTAAAATCCTATACTTTATGAATATCAATTAAAAAATTAATTTAAATAAAATTTATGTTATTTAATAACATAATAGTATAAATAAATCCTCAACTTTAGATTTTTAATACTATTAATTTATTCTTAAAATATAATTTTTTTAATAAGCTACTTATATTTTAAAATATCAATAAATAACATAAATATAATAAATTTATTGATACTTACTTTTTTAAATTATGTAAAAAAAATTAAGTGATGCATTTAAAATAATATTTATTTTAAAATAATAGTTTTATTTGTAAAAAATACTAAAAGTAATAATTTATTTATTATAAAGTAACTTTTTATTTTTAACATGCATCACATAACTTTTATTGTCTATATGTTATTAAGTATTAAATAAAATAAGGTAAATATAAACTATTCAAATTTTCCTATTTGAAGTTTTTAATTAAATTTCAAAAATTAGTGTTACGTTACAATTATGTTAACAAATAATGCTCTTTAGGTTAGTTTCTACACTATATATTAGTCGTACAAATAACTAAATCAATGATTGTAAAAATATACCATTAATTGCAATAACATCTATATTTTTGTATACCTAATGCGGTGAAAAAACAAAAGCAGAAAAATATTCATGTCATTAGTTGAATCAATTACTTCAACAATATATCCTTTTATTAAAAATATAAATATAGAATAAAGTTTTTTTAAATAACTTTAAATAATTCAATAAGCCTATAAGAAGAAAGATATAAATCTTATTAATTTCCAGTTTTAATATAGCCTATAATTTTATTTTAATTTTATATGAGATTATGACTTGGTTTAAATTAAGAAGAAAGATATTTTCACAATGAAAGGACAATGAAATATTAAATATGAGAATCGTATAACAAATAATTATATGTTTATTACTATACATAAAATAGTGTATAGAGTTTTCAATTTATAAGTTGATAGTAAAATCGCATATTTTTTGGGTACAAAATAAGCATATAATCTAAATGAATGAAATGAACTTCAATATAAATACTAATTGAATGAAACATAAGTAATGTATGAATAAATAGTATCAAAATTGTATGATATTTTTTATTAATCATACAATTTTTTTGTCATTTATAAAATTTAAAATTTTAACGGGAACAACCTTATCAATGATTAATACATATTTATCTATATATAATATAAAATAATTGAAATATTAAAATTTAAGCTAAATACAAAAAACTATAGGCTAATCATTGAATTTTATGTATACAACTATAATAATAATTGAATAAATATCTGTGTGAAAAAAATAAGAGTGATCCAAATACGAGAAGCTTACTTTCTTTCTTTTTGTAAATGGGAACAAATTTTTTATTGATTCAAAAATTATCTCTTTTAAAAATAATAAACTATTTTGATTATGAATAATTAATATATTATTTAATTTTTCTTTATTTCATCACAATGCCTTATTTTTTTCAAATTTGTAAATAATTCACGAGAACTTAACATACCATACCAGTACCCATGCGAACGCACGGGTATTGATATGGTACGCGCATATAATACTGATATTAAGCTATTGGTTTAAATATTAATTAATAACTAGAACAAGTTTACTATTGATTTAAATATTTTTATAAACAATTCCAAAACAAAAATTATCACTTGTGCGAACACACGAGTACTGATATGGTGCGCGCATATGGTAATGATATTAACACATTTAATTAAATGTTGAATAATAACGCGAATAAATTTACTATTGATTTAAAAAATTATAAATAATTCCAAAACAAAAATATTTATATATAGAAATAATTATACTGTTGATTCATGTAACATCCATATTTCTCTAAGCATGAGAATAAGTAATAAGATCTAACGGCTACTAAGTGGCAAGATGGCATTAAGTATATGGACATATTAAGAGTTGTTAAGGGAGAATTAGTAGGAATGAATATTAACGGGAAGACAGAGTTACTGATCAAAATAATAAATATTAACGGGAACATGAAGTTACTGATCAAAATATTGAATATTAACAAGAACAAATTTGGAATATTAACGGAAATACAAAGTTACTGATCAAAATAATGAATATTAGTGGAAACATGAACTTACTAATCAAAATATTGAATATTAACGGGAACATGAAGTTACTAAATATAATATTGAATATTAACGATAATATGAATTAGTGGTCAAAATATTGAATATTAACGGGAACATGAAGTTACTTATCGAAATATTGATTATTAACGGGAAAATGATGTTTATTGATCAAAATATTCAACATTAACGGGAACATGAAGTTACTGATCAAAATATTGTATATTAACCAGAACATGAAGATATTGATCAAACTATTGAATATTAACGGGAACATGGAGTTATTAATTAAAATATTCAATATTAACGGGAACCAATGTTAGTAAGTTAAAAGTAAATGTGAATAAGTTTATTGCATTGGACAATCGACATTGTGTTGTCTGTTCTTTATGCAGGTCACGTTTTGTTTTACTATTGGTAAAACATTAATAATTTAAGTCAAATAATTGATCTTTCCAATTTTTATTGCATACTAATAAAACAACATATAAACTTTATTTTCTTAATTAATTTTTATTTTCAATATTCAATTTTTTAATATTAGTATTTTTTATAACTTTTTTAATTTTAACCCAAATTTAATCTTTTACTGATACCTTTTACTGATAATTTTTTTGAATATTAACGGGAATAAATTTGAAATATTAACTAAAACATGAAGTTATTGATCAAAATAATTAATATTAACGGGAACACGGACTTACTGATCAAAATAATTAATATTAACGGGAGCATTAAGTTATTGATCAAAATATTAAATATTAACGGGAACAAATTTGGAATATTAACGGGAATACGGAGTTATTGATCAAAATAATGAATATTAGCGGGAACATGAAGTTATTGACCAAAATATTGACTATTAATGGGAACATGAAGTTACTAAATAAAATATTCAATATTAACGAGAATATGAGTTACTGATCAAAATATTAAATATTAACGGGAACATGAAGTTATTGATCGAAATATTGAATATTAAGGGGAAAATAATGTTTTTTAATCAGTATATCCCAAACTTTGGCCCAACCTATTGAAAAGAAATTTCTATATTTTACAAATTTATTTTTAGGATATTTACTTCTACAATAATATCTATATTGGACAAAATAACACTTTCCCTATCATCTTTTATTTCCCTCAATCACAATGCGCGAAAACGACGGGTACCCGTGCGAACGCACGGGTAAGACACTAGTTATACTAGAGATTCACTTAAATTTTAATTCTATTCACTTAACAAAGTACTATTTACATTTACTACTATAATTTCTATCAAATTGATTTTATATGAAATAAAAAGTTTCTTTTAATTTTTTTAAAATATTGTTAGGAGTAAATCAATGGTAAATTCATGTGTTAATATAAGTAATTTATTTTCTAAACTAATGCAAATTATGATAGATCCATAGGTTTTTAGTAAGAATTGAACTGAATAAGTTTAGTTCATGTGTAAAGCAAATCGAATCATTTGTGGGTACTATTGATGCAGGTTTGGAGCTGAAAAGGAGCTTAATAAGAATATGAGGAAGAGAGAGAGCTAAAAGTCTCAAAGGCAAAGCAAAAAGACAAAGTTTAACAAGGGCGCGCCGCGGTAGTTCTATTCAGCGCCGCAAAAAAGTCTCTGTTTCTGATCGCGCCGCGCTCATCCGTTGCCGCGCCGCGACGTTTCAGGCCCAAAAGTTATAAATAAAAGCCCTAGCTTCCAAGTAAAAGGACTGACTTTTTGTGAGCGAAATTAGGAGAGCATTCTGATTCTGAAGCCGAGAACAACAATTGAAGGTGGATTCTTTGCCAATTGAAGATATTCCTTTGAAGAAGATGAATCCCTCCATTAATTCTTGTGTGTTCTTCATGTCTATGGAGAGCTAAATTCCTCTTGTTGAGTTTAAGGTAGTAATTAGCCTATGAATATACAATACCATTGATTAATTCCTATGAACAATTGTTTGAATTTATTATCAATAAGAAACCTTGTTTTTATATTAAATCATTGTGGAGTTTTTGATCGAAAGAAAAGATTCTAACTTTTGCCCTAGGTTACTATATTGATCCAATCCCAATTTGGAGAGATGGAATTGTGATTGGGTTTTCATAATTATCGTTCTTTATTACTATTATCGATATTGATATTTGGAGAGATTGAATCTCATAACGGTTAAAGTTTATCTAATTTGATTTGCAGACATGGAATCATATTTGAGGATAAGTGAAGATAATAATTCGAATGATTGTTCAATTGTGATTTAATTAATACCTTGTATAGGAATAGGTTGATGAACCCTAAAGCTCAACATATCTCTTTAATCGTTAACAAACTTTCAGCATTTGCATTTAAATTATTGTTTAGATTTGATAGCATTATAATCATAAAACAAAGTCAACTACTTTTTCTCACTCAAAATAACTAACTATAGAACGGCAGTGATATTAAACCAATCCCTGTGGATACGATATATACCGAAAATATTTACCCACAAATACTTTCAACAAATTGGCGCCGTTGCCGGGGATTGGTGTCAATATTGCACGCATTGCAATAGTTTTATTTTGAGTTTTTGTTACTATTTTATCGATTTGGTTGTTTCACTCGTTTGTTAGTTTTTGCAGAAATTCGTGTATGCGCAGCAAAGTCTCCAGTGATCAACTTCTTTTTGATCCCGAGATCGAAAGGACCGCTAGGAGGTTAAACATTAAAACACGAAGAAGAGCAAACATAGCAAAAGCAAGAGACAACGCAACCGCGACATCGTCACAACAACTTGAAACAATTGACGAGTCGCAAGAAGGACTTTTCTTTCACGAACTATTCGCTGAAGAGGAACAGGAAGTTATTATGCAACCAACTGTTGTCAACATGGCTGCTCCTGGTCCATGTGCAAATAGTCCAAGACTCAACCCACAGTTCGCTAGAACTGCCGCCAACGGGCGGACCTCATAATTGAAGACCGGTATCATCCAGTTGATTTGTGCGAGTCCTTTCGCCGGATTGGACCATGAAGATCCGTACACGCATCTCACTCGGTTCTATGAGTTAGCGGGTACGACTGGTGTAGCTCAAGCTGATGAAGAGACACTATTCAAGAGGTTGTTCCCACATTCCTTGTTATCTAAGGCCAAAGATTGGTACTTGGATCAACCCGAAACAGTGATGACCGACTGGAACACCTTAGAGGAAAATTTTTTAGAAAGGTTTTACTCTCAAAACCGATTCTTTGAAGCAAAAACAGCAATAGTCGTATTCTCTCAAGGCAGTAATGAATCATTGAATGAAGCATGGGAAAGGTATAAAGCTATGTTGAGAAAGTGCAAAGGACACAGTTTTGCAGAAGTCGATCAAATCCACATGTTCCGTAATGGTCTCACACCTACAAACAAGACACTCTTGGATGCCACAGCTGGTGGTTCACTCATGTCCAAGACACCTGCTGAAGCTACTCAGATAATTGAGCGAATGGCTCTGAATGATCGTCAGGGTAATCATGATCGAACTGTCAGAGATAAGAAAGCCGGAATTTTGGAATTGAATAACAGTGATGCTCTGCTGGCCCAAAATAAGTTACTAACATCGCAAGTGGAACTTTTGACACAACAAATGTCTAAATTACCACAACAACTCAAGGAGCTGAATGGTGTATCTAATTCTTATCAGGTTGCAAAGTGTGAGCTATGCAAGGGAGAGCATCAGACAGGATTTTGCCCACCGGTGTTGGAAGAAGAAGTGAATTACATGAACAACAACCAAGGACAAAGGCAGAATCAATATCATAATCCTCCGTATCAACAGGGTTATCCACCAAGGAATAACAATCAAGGTTATCAACAAAGACCACATAATCAAGGATATCAACAACAAGCCTTTCAACCTTACACTCAACCGTCGCCACAACGACAAGGAGGACAATCTAAGTTGGAAGAGACCATGAATCAGTTCATGCAAATGTCAATGACAAATCAAAAGAATCAAGAGGCAGCTATAAAGAATTTGGAAACTCAAGTGGACCAACTGGCTAAACAAATTGCATCTAATCAATCAAATGCAACATTCTCAGCCAACACTCAAGAGAATCCAAAAGAGCATTGCAAAGCGGTGGTGACAAGGACTGGGCAAAAAGGAAGTAATAATGAAGTTGAAAAGAATGATGTTGAAGATGATACGGAAGAGAAAGTTGAAAAACATGATGGAGAAGATGAAGAATATGAAATTATTGATACTAATGCTGAAGAAGAAAATGTGAATAAAGAAGTTAAAAAGAAAGAAAAGCTAAAAAGAAAGAGTAGTAGAGAAAAGATGGCAAGCAACGTGATACCAAGTCAACATTTGCCATATCCCCATGCTCCATCAAAGAAGGACAATGCGAGGCAATATGCAAGGTTTATGGAAACTTTTAAACAACTACAAATTAATATTCCATTCTCCGAAGCAATTGCTCAAATGCCAAAATATGCAAAATTCATGAAATATATTTTGACAAAGAAGAAAAGACCGGAAGAAGAAGAAGTTGTTATACTTTATGCACAATGTAGTGCTATAATATCCCGCCTTCCTCAAAAGGCAAGAGATCCTGGAAGAGTCACATTGCCGGTTACAATTGGCAATCAAAATTGGGAATGGATTGATCGATTTAGGATCAAGTATCAATTTAATTCCTCTATCAATAGTGAAGCGGTTGGGAAATATTGAGATGAAGTCAACAAGAATGACTTTACAATTAGCAGATAAATCAACCACTCTTCCTTATGGAGTTGCACAAGACATGTTAGTGAAAGTTGACAAATTTTTGTTTCCGGTAGATTTCGTTGTGATTAACGTGGAAGAAGATAAGGAGTCACCTATCATTCTTGGAAGACCATTCATGAAAACAGCCCGAATGATGATCGATATTGATGATGGTATAATGAATTTAAGAGTTCAAGATGAAGAGGTATGTTTTAATCTTTTCGATGCCATGAAGCAACCAAAAGACAAGAATGACTGTTTTCGCATGGATGTGACTGAAGAGAGTGTAGTTGAAGTGGCAAACCAAATTCATCTATCTAGCCCTTTAGAGAGATCTCTTGATGAATCTTTCAATGTACTTACTCAAGAAGAAGAAAAAGAGATTGAGTTGTTTTTAAAGGAACTAGAGAAAGGTGGCAACACGATCACAAAGGAAGACAAGGTAGAAGATTTGGAGCTAAAAAAGGGAGTTAAAGAGTCAAAGATAGAATTAAAGCTACTCCCACCTCATTTGAAGTATGTCTTTCTAGATGAGGAGGGAAATAAACCGGTCATTATCAGTTCTAAGTTGACTACAAAAGAAGAAGCAAGACTCATTCAAACTCTCCAAAGGAATAAAGCTGCAATTGGATGGGTGTTGGCGGATCTGAAAGGTATAAGTCCTTCATATTGCATGCACAAGATCATGTTAGAGGAAGAATTCAAACCGGTAGCTCAACCGCAAAGAATACTAAATCCAACAATGAAAGAGGTAGTAAGGAAAGAGGTGATCAAACTTCTAGAAGCAGGTATGATTTACCCAATCTCTGATAGTGCATGGGTCAGTCCAGTACACGTTGTACCAAAGAAGGGAGGCATGACGGTAATCCGGAATAACAAGAATGAACTTATACCAACAAGAACTGTAACCGGGTGGAGAATGTGCATCGATTATCGTAGACTCAACAAAGCTACGAGAAAATACCACTTCCCTCTACCATTCATGGATCAAATGCTTGAGAGGTTATCAAGGCAGAATTACTATTGCTTCCTAGATGGGTATTCCGGGTACAATCAAATTGTGGTAAACCCAGAAGATCATGAGAAGACAGCTTTTACATGTCCATTTGGAATTTTCGCATATAGGAGGATGCCATTTGGATTATGTAATGCTCCAGCTACTTTCCAATGTTGTATGCAAGCCATATTCTCAGACCTCATTGAAAAAAGTATTGAAGTATTCATGGATGACTTCTCAGTATTTGGTAAAACTTTTGATACATGCTTGAATAATTTGGATGTGGCACTTGGAAGATGTATTGAGACCAATTTGATTTTGAATTGGGAGAAGTGTCATTTCATGGTAACTGAAGGAATTGTACTCGGACACAAAGTATTTTCAAGAGGACTTGAAGTGGACCAAGCCAAGGTGGAGGTAATTTCAAAACTCCCACCTCCAGTAAATGTCAAAGGAGTAAGAAGCTTTTTAGGTCATGCAGGATTCTATAGAAGATTCGTAAAAGATTTTTCAAAGATTGCCAAGCCTTTGAGTAATTTACTCAACCAAGGTACATGTTTTAATTTTGATAAATCTTGTGTACAAGCTTTCAATGACCTAAAAGAACGGCTAGCCACCGCACCTGTGATCGTAGCACCCGATTGGAAAAACCATTTTGAACTTATGTGTGATGCTAGCGATTATGCCATAGGTGCGGTATTAGGCCGGCGAAAAGGAAAAATTTGTCATGTCATACACTATGCAAGTAAGGTGTTAAATGATGCTCAAGTCAATTATGCCACCACGGAAAAAGAATTGTTAGCTATAGTGTATGCCCTTGAAAAATTTAGATCCTATCTCATTGGGTCAAAGGTGGTGATTTACATAGACCATGCGGCCATTAAATATCTGCTTACTAAACCGGATTCGAAGCAAAGACTCATTCGTTGGGTTCTTCTTTTGCAAGAATTTGACATAGAAATCCGGGATAAAAAAGGTTCAGAAAATGTGGTAGCAGATCATTTATCCCGTTTGGTCAATGTAAATGTCACCAACCAAGAAGCTGAAATAAATGATGAGTTTCCGGATGAACAACTTTTTCAACTCCAAATAAGACCTTGGCTCGCCGATCTTGCTAATTATAAAGCGACCAGTATGATACCGGAGGACTTTGATTGGAACAAAAAGAAAAAGTTGTTAGCCGATGCGAAATACTATGTGTGAGACGACCCATATTTGTTCAAGATAGGTAAGGATGGCATTTTAAGAAGATGTGTTACCGAAGAAGAAGCCCAACAAATCTTGTGGCACTGTCATAATTCACCTAGTGGTGGGCATTTCAACGGATGGAGGACGACAACAAAAGTTCTCCAATCCGGGTTTTTCTGGCCTACTATTTTCAAAGACGCCCACCATCATGCAAAGAATTGTTACAAATGTCAAAGAGTTGGTGGGATAAGTAAACGAGATGAAATGCCGCTTCAAACCATTATTGAAGTAGAAGTTTTTGATTGTTGGGGCATCGATTTCATGGGGCCATTTCTTCCTTCTTTTGCTAATGAATATATTCTAGTTGCAGTGGATTATGTCTCCAAGTGGGTAGAAGCCATCGCCACACCAAAAGCGGATGCCAAAACTGTGCTAAAATTTTTAAATCGAAACATATTCACACGTTTTGGCATGCCTAGAGTGATAATAAGCGACGGTGGATCTCACTTTGTTAACGAGCAGGTAGCGAAAGTGCTGGACAAGTATCATATCAACCACAAGATAGCGTCACCTTATCATCCCCAAACCAATGGGCAAGCAGAGATCTCAAACAGAGCAATCAAGAATATTCTAGAGAAGACTGTGTCAGAATCCCAAAAAGACTGGTCGGTAAGGATTGATGATGCCTTGTGGGTATATAGGACAGCATACAAAGCACCGACCGGTGCATCTCCTTTTCAAATGGTTTATGGTAAGGCATGTCATCTACCGGTAGAGGTGGAGCACAAAGCACTATGGGCCTTATGTTTCTTCAATAGAGATGATAGTTTGGCATATAAGAAGAGGAAGAATCAACTCCATGAGCTTGAGGAATTCAGGTACCTAGCATATGAGTCTAATAAAATGTATAAGGAAAATATGAAAAGGTACCATGATAAGAGAATCAAGAAGAAAGAGTTCAAGGTGGGAGACATTGTGTTACTATTCAATTCTAGGCTCAAGCTCTTCCCAGGAAAGTTAAAGTCTAAGTGGTCAGGACCGTTCGTAATTAAGGAAGTCAAACCATACGGTGCCATTACTATCGAGGATAGTAAGAGTAAAGAAAGTTGGACCGTTAATGGAGAACGGTTAAAGAACTACCTCGGGGGAGATTTTGATAGAGAAGTGTGCACAATCTCACTTTTAAGCACTTAATAGAAGGTGTTCGACCGTCGAGCCATGCGATGTTAAACGAAGCGCTTGTTGGGAGGCAACCCAACGGAGTAAGTTCTTTTGTTTTTCTTTTAATTTTTATATTCATATCATCAAATCAGTGCAATGAGAGTGAGAAGGAGTACAAATCAAAAATTGAAGTGGGGAAGTTGTAACAATTTGTTAATTTAGAAAATTGAAAAAATTCGCAGAGCCGCGCCGCGAGCATAAGGAGCGCGCCGCGACGCCAAACAAAAACTTTTGCACGGCGCGGTGGTAAAGGTGCGCGCCGCGGCAATGCAAAAAATAGCTTTTATTTGGAAACCACTCACTTCCCCCCTCATTCTTTGTTTTGAAAACTCTCTCCACCCCTCAGAGCGAAAATCGCAAATTCGCAGTTGTCACTCACTAATCTCGTTCACTCTCGTTCATTCTCACTTAATCTGCAGCAAGGTATGTATCTCTTCCCTTATTCTTGTGTTAGTCACCACATATATTCAACGGCAACCCTAAAACTTTAGGTATTAGGAACACTTAAAGGAAATTTTGAAAACCCTAGGGTAGATGACAATGATCTGGTGTTCAATTGATACTTTATTGTGTGATTAAGGGGATTGGGAGCCTCAGAAAAGGACCCATTGCAGGCAAACCCTAGCAGTTGCGCCGCAGCCGCGCCGCGATTGGAAAAAAATTGGGTACATTATTTTGTTTTTCTGATCCTAACACATTATCTGTTGTGTTGCTATTTGTTGTGGTGATTACAGATGAGCTCTTCCAAACGATTACGCACCAAGTCAACAAGTTCTGGTCCTAGAGGCGCACGTGCTTCACTCAACCAGGCTGATCGATTTTTGGGTCGGGCTCAAGCGGATAGGTTCAAAGATTTGGGTTCCCGAACCATATTAACTGAGAAGTTGGTTGCTACCTTAGGACAAGGAGGAGGTCCCTTTTCTGCTATGTGGGATTACCTTGAGCATAGAAACTGGCAGCGTGTGTTTGAACCACACACGGTCATTGATTATGACATAGTGAAGGAATTCTACGCGAATGCTATCAAAACCACGGATGAATCAGTGGCCTACACATATCACTCATTTGTGAGAGGAAAAACTGTGGCATTTGATAGAGATTCAATCAATGCATTCTTAGGAGAACCGCTCCAATTAACAGAGAATGAGAGGTGTTTCTACAGGCAACATGTGTCTAAATGTGCTGACCTTGTGGACCAGATGTCTGAAAGAATATGCATTCCAGGAAGAGGACCAGAACTTAGTCGGCAAGGAAATCCAACCAACTACAACAGGAAGGATCTGAACATCCATGCGAGGGGCATTCTGTCTGTGATCTTGTACAATATCAGGCCAAGGACGCATGTGACCACGGTTCCTCTAGATGTGGCATTCTTGATAAGCGTCATCATGTCTGAGCATACTGTTGATGTCGCATTCATCCTTTCGAATGAATTGCGCCGAGCAGCACTGAGTGACACACAACATGGCATTAATGCCAAATGTGTGCTTCCCCTTCCCGGTCTAATTATGGGATTATGCAAAAAGGCAGGGGTAGAGTGCTCGGGACAAGGGCATCATGTGATTAACACTTTTATTGATGATGTTTTTATTGACAGGTTTTGTGCAAAGCCATACTATAGGGATCAAACAGCTGCCGCTTCTCAGGCTGGACCATCTGCTTCTACAGCACCCCTTAATAGTAGTGCAGCTACTTTTGATCCTCTGGTGGCTCATCATTACTATTCAGCCATGTTTGAGGCGAGCAAGCGGTCCCATATCTTCTTGCATGATGCTATGCAACAGCAGTACAGGAGCCTTTCTGCTACCCTTGAGGAGAGAACTTTCCCGACCCGGGAAAGCTATTTTACATACTGTGATTGGCCGGAGACCAACCTTTTTCTTGTGGGGGGGGGGATGCAGGTGGTGTTGAGAATAACAACCCAGAGCAAGAGAATGCAGACATTGATGCCGATATTGATTCGATGTTTGTATGAGGTGATGTGAGAGAGGAGTGAGAATAGTCTATTTCTGATAACTGATGAGATGATATACTTGCTATTGTTGATCCTATTTTATTTGTTTTATGAGTATCTGACCTGTACTCTGGTGAACCTTAGGGTCACTAAGACATGTTTTTTGTTATTTGAAGTCTATGTTAAGCATTGCAATTGGTTTGTTTTTTCTTTCTGTCTATCTCGATTTAGAGTGAGTAGTCCCACAACAGATGAAAATCTCAAGCGAAGTACCAACAATGGAGCAACATGCGTGAAAGCAGTAGTGAGTGAAATAATTTTTGAAAAATTTTTAGTTCACTTTCTTTTTCAATAAAGTGACAAAGAAGGTATAAATTTTCAAACTCAAACTCTTAATGTGTGCATGAAACTTAGGGTGTTAGTAAATACTGGCAGAAGTTCTTTATGGTACACTATTTTATTGGATCGGCTTAGCCTTAACCATTGTGAGGAAAGCTTTCCATTGTTTACTATATGCAGGAGACCATCAATTGTTTTGACTTGTTTGTATCATGCTAAACCGTTTGTCGCATCCTTTGTGGAAATCTGTGAAAGTGATTTAGGCACTTGTTTGAATCTGAGAGTTTCTTTAAGCCAATTCCATCTTAAGACTTATTTTCTTCTGTGGGAGTGTGATCCCTTGCTAACCATTCTTTGAGCCTGAGGTCAAGATAAGCATCATAATATGCACCAAGGAATACACCTGGTGAGTTTTGATCTCAATAAAAAGTTTTGGACCATCAACCATAAAATTTGGTGATGTGTTTTCTCTTTGACCTTTTTAGAAAGTAGGGGAGCATTCATATAATCTAGATACAGGTTGATCTCCAAGTTGGGGAGAATCACAAGCAAAAGAAGAGTAAGTACAGGTGGTAATCTGTGAAGGACAAAAGAAATTCGTAGCTTGAAAAAAAAATTATTATATGAAAAAAACAGAGAACAACGTTTGAATCTAACAGTTGTTGAAAAAAAAAGAGAAAGAAACACCGAGCTACGAATGGAAAAAGATGAACGGTGAGAAAGCTAAAGTTATGGAGAAGAAGGAATGAGTTATGATTTGGATGCTTCCCTAGATTAGGAACAACCCTTGATTATCTTCTTTTCTTTGAATCTAAACCACATTACAACCCTAGAAAGACCTTTTGAGTCTCAGATTCCACAGGACTTGATGCTAACAATTTGGTGAACGTATGATATGGATTCTTGTTGATTTAATTGTTTGGATGAGTGTTTAACCCCTCTGTTGTTCATCATACTTTTTGATGAGAGTGATTAGTACTGATTCAATTACAATTGTGTAGTGTTTTGAACTTCTGGAGGTAATTTGCTTTCAAAATTTGTTTCGTGTGTGTGTTCTGAGTTTGCAGGAAGAGGAGGAGTATTTGACTTGGTTACTGAATTGAACCACTTGAAAAACCTTTTTGAAAAACTTGTTGCATGACTGTCGGTATGTTTTGTTGGAGGTAAGTAATTTTGTTTAGGGACAAACAAAGCTCTAAGTTGGGGAGAGTTTGTTAGGAGTAAATCAATGGTAAATCCATGTGTTAATATAAGTAATTTCTTTTCTAAACTAATGCAAATTGTGATAGATCCATAGGTTTTTAGTAAGAATTGAACTGAATAAGTTTAGTTCATGTGTAAAGCAAATCGAATCACTTGTGGGTACTATTGATGCAGGTTTGGAGCTGAAAAGGAGCTTAATAAGAATATGAGGAAGAGAGAGAGCTAGAAGTTTCAAAGGCAAAGCAAAAAGACAAAGTTTAACAAGGGCGCGCCGCGGTAGTTCTATTCAGCGCCGCGAAAAAGTCTCTGTTTCTGATCGCGCCGCGCTCATCCGTTGCCGCGCCGCGGCCGCGACGTTTCAGGCCCAAAAGTTATAAATAAAAGCCCTAGCTTCCAAGTAAAAGGACTGACTTTTTGTGAGCGAAATTAGGAGAGCATTCTGATTCTGAAGCTGAGAACAACAATTGAAGGTGAATTCTTTGCCAATTGAAGATATGCCTTTGAAGAAGATGAATCCCTCCATTAATTCTTGTGTGTTCTTCATGTCTATGGAGAGCTAAATTTCTCTTGTTGAGTTTAAGGTAGTAATTAGCCTATGAATATACAATACCATTGATTAATTCCTATGAACAATTGTTTGAATTTATTATCAATAAGAAACCTTGTTTTTATATTAAATCATTGTGGAGTTTTTGATCGAAAGAAAAGATTCTAACTTTTGCCCTAGGTTACTATATTTATCCAATCCCAATTTGCAGAGATGGAATTGTGATTGGGTTTTCATAATTATCGTTCTTTATTACTATTATCGATATTGATATTTGGAGAGATCGAATATCATAACGGTTAAAGTTTATCTAATTTGATTTGCAGACATGGAATCATATTTGAGGATAAGTGAAGATAATAATTCGAATGATTGTTCAATTGTGATTTAATTAATACCTTATATAGGAATAGGTTGATGAACCCTAAAGCTCAACATATCTCTTTAATCGTTAACAAACTTTTAGCATTTGCATTTAAATTATTGTTTAGATTTGATAGCATTATAATCATAAAACAAAGTCAACTACTTTTTCTCACTCAAAATAACTAACTATAGAATGACAGTGATATTAAACCAATCCCTGTGGATACGATATATACTGAAAATATTTACCCACAAATACTTTCAACAAATATTCTCATTGTTTTTTTAATTTTATTAACATTAAATTTTATTCTATTCAATTAAAATAAAGTATCAAATAATTTATTTGTAAATAAAGTAATAGTGCATAAAAAATTGTTGAAAAACTTTAATTATAAATAATAACTACAAAATATTTTAATTTAAAAAAAGATGTTAATAATTATTATTATATTTTAACGATAGAGATATATATTTAATAATATCTCCGAAGACACCCCCTCTCCAAAAAAAAGGTGATTTCGGAAATGCATCTCCGAAAACACCTTTTTTTTTTGTGTTTTCGAAGATACATCTCCGAAATCAACTTTTTTTCAAAAAAAAAGTGATTTCGGAGATGCATTTTCGAAATATAGGGGCATTCTGGGAATTTCGCCGGGGGTGACCACGAAGGTTAGGGGGTCAATAAAGAAATTTCCATAAAATAATCTTTGTAGTGCTATTCTCACACGATTGATCTCGATATCTCTCAATATCTTACATGATATAAATTTAGGTAAATATCCAAACCTAATCAAATCCGCTGCCACAATAACTCCTCCTTGAGCGTGCC
Organism: Vicia villosa; assembly: GCF_029867415.1. NCBI lineage: Eukaryota > Viridiplantae > Streptophyta > Magnoliopsida > Fabales > Fabaceae > Vicia > Vicia villosa. The sequence continues at coordinate 127,752,771 of NC_081184.1, read as the reverse complement.
CCCGCTTCTCCTCAAAAGTTATCGCCTCTGTAGTATCTCCCCCTTCAACACCGTTGCCGCCGCCGTAGATCCTCCTCAAAACTACCGCCACTACCATATCTCATTTTCCAACATCACTACAACCGCCATAGATCCTCCTCCAGTACCGCCACAACTCCTTCTCCTGCACCACAGTCGCTTCTTTCGTGCCTCCAACACCATGTCTCACTATTCCAGTGATGAGTCCGAGCATGTTCCTACCAAGGTCGACATCCTACCAAGTTTTCCTCTTCTTCCAATATACAAGAGTTTCTCCCATCTTTTGATGTCACTAACATAAAAAATAACATTCCCTTTGTTCTAGAGATGTAGAAAGATCACTACACCATGTGCTCTAAACTGTTTGAAGTTCACGCTTGTTCTCACAAAGTGATCCATCACATCATTCTGCAATCGGGAAAAAAATTGCCTCAATTAATGTTGATTTTGAAATGCGGAAAACCCTTGATTCCACAGTGCTCCAATGGATTTATTCCACTATCTCCCTTGATCTTGTTACCACTATCTTAGAAAGGGATCCACTGCCATGGCTGTCTGACAGCGTTTAGCTGATATTTTTTTAGGAAAACCAAAACTCACGTGTCGTTTTTCTTGTGCTGGACTTCTCACCCACCTGCATGGAGAAATTTCCTAATGTCTCTGCCTATTTCCAACGTCTCAATCAATTCTAATCAGTTGAAGAACGTTGAAGCACTTGTTAGCAATCACCATTAAGTTCTTCAACTGTGTTTGGTCTTTATGAGCCGTACCGTAGGGTGTCTACCCTAATCCGCCAAAGCAATCCACTACCATAATTCTTTCAAGATCTCTCTATTCTCACCTGGGAGAAATTCTCTATGGCAAAAATGCACAACACTAATTCTCACAATGCCTTGCAGACTGCTGCTCAACCCAACTTCAATGACTCCTCTCAACAAAACTATAATCGTCATCAAAATAACCATTCTGGATCCATCAGCAATCACTACAATCAGAACTGAAACAGAGGTTGTGGACAGCATGATGGTTCACACTCTGATGGTCCCCTGGCAGCAACTCCCTCTCAACCCTCTCAGCCACAGAACCAGTATCAATCCTAGTCTCCTTGGGGATGGAAACCACCTCTTTGGGGTGTACCTCATTGCCCTTACCCTACATCTCAATGGACCCACCCTACCCGACCTTCAAAGCAACCAGGCATCCTAGGTCAGCACCCTTAGGCTCACACTACCACAACTTCCCTAGCTACCACTAACATTGTCGTTGCTATGCACACCATGTCCCTCAATCCTCTAGACATCACGGGGTACATGGAAACCGAAGCTTCATCCCATACAGCTGCATCACAAGGTAATCTCTCATCTTATTCTAATTTGAGTCATTTAAATCAGAAACTAATTGTTAGAAGTGACTAAGGTATTCCAATTCAAGGATCTGGTCACACAAACTTACCTACATCTCATAAACACAAACCTTTAAACCTTAACCAAGTTTTACACGCACCACAAATTATTAAAAATTTGATTTTTGTGCGACAACTCACTACTGACAATAATGTTTTTGTTTACTTTGATCCATTTGGTTTCTCAATATTTGACTTTTCGACGAGGATTTCTCTCATGAGATGTAATAGCCTTGGCGGTCTCTCTCTCTCTCTCTCTCTCTCTCTCTCTCTCTCTCTCTCTCTCTCTCTCTCTCTCTCTCTCTCTCTCTCTCTCTCTCTCTGTATATATATATAAGAAACATGCCCTCAGCCTCATGATATAGCGACAAGATAATGTGGAAAAATAGGAAATTTGCGACGTGATTATTATGTCGCTACGTGTTTAAATTATTAAAAATAAATAAAAGTAACATTAACACATGGGAGAAATTAGAAAAAGTTTAAAGAAAATATTTTGGCGTGGAAAACACGTCGCAACACAAAAAGTAAAATAAAAGATAAAGACGTCAGGTTTGCACATGGGAAAAATTTGAATTTTTGAAAAATTAAGTTGTGGCATGTAAAACACGTCGCAAACTTAAATTCGAAAAAAAAAACATGGAGAGGGAAATTGATTGACGGAGGAAGAGATGGGTGCGTTGACCGACACTTTTATGTAGTGTCATGTTATTCACGTGGCAAAAATTTTACCGTTGAGGAGTTGCGACATGGAATTCATTTTGCTAGGTTGCGACGTGATTTTCACGTCGCATATATATATCCAAAAGTTTCTCTCTCGCGCTCATTCCTCAATTCTCATCAGTAAAATTTATCCTATTCTCTTCCTTCCTCCTCCAACATTTCTCCTCTTCTTCTTCCAACATTTTCAACTTCATCCACATTTTCAATTTTTTTCATATTCAAATTAAAATGTATTTTATTTTTTTCTTCCATTTTTTATATATTAAATATTATGTTGATTTTGGTTTTTAACATTGTTGATTTTTTTTCTTCAAGATTTAAGATATAAAAAGACTCAAGCTTGAAGGTTCAAAATTCAAGTTTTTTTTGTTATCTTATTTGAGGTATTTCAACAATTTATTTTATTAATTTTCTCAAATTTTAATAGATTGGGTTGTTGGTTGTTGTAGTATTAAATATGTAGTAGTTTTTAAATTTTTAATATATTATAAGAAAATTATTTATACGAAAATAAATTTTAATGATATAATATATTAGGATTTATGAAGTTTTATCATATTTATAATATTAAAACAACTAATATCTATTCTAATTCGAAAAAATATATATTTTTGATAATATATTATTAAATTAAAATCTACAGAATTATTAAAAACATAATTTATGTTATATTCTATTTTTAATATACTTTATTTAAAATGAAATATAAGTATAATAAATAGATATATTAAAAACATATATATTTTTTAAATGTATAGAATGGATTTTTATTAAAAATAAAATATTATAATTAAAAACACAAAATTATATTTTTATATTAATATAATATTTTTATGTTATTAAAAACAAAATATTATATGTTATATTATTTTTTTATTATATAAATTATTTATTTTAAATAAAAATAGAAAATATTATATTTTTATTTTTATTGTATATAATCGAAAACAGAAAGAATACATATATAAATAAATTTTTGAAACAATTTTTTAAAAAAAAATAGAATATATTATATATGTATTTTTAAAACAAAACAAAATATAATATGGTTATATTTTATGTTTATTAAAAAAATAATATATTGATTAGAAACAAAAGTGTGAAATAGTTTTTTTTTTAAACATAACAATTTTTTAAACAAAATAGAATATATGGTTATTATATGTATGACGTATATGTTGATTATATGTTTTTTTTAAATAGAACATAATAGTTATTTATTAAACATAAATTATTAAATATTTATTTAAACAAAAAAAATTATGTTTATCTTGAAGAATTTATCATATACGTTTATAGAAAACAAAATAATATGAAATTTAATGTATATATATATATATATATATATATATATATATATATATATATATATATATATATATATATATATATATATATATATATATATATATATATATATATATATATATATATATATATATATATATATATATATATATATATATATTTATTAAGAATAGTGATAAAATTTATTTATAGTTAATATATTATTTGAGAATATGTTATATATTAAATAGTTTAAAATTTGTTCGTATGAAAAGTAGTTTCTAGTTAAGATAAGTTTATGTTTAAGAATAATATTTGTAGCGGCGAAATTTGTGAGACTAAAGTCATTGAATTGACTTAGCTCATTTGTTTTAAACAGAGTCGCCACCGCTCTTTATTGTTTTCAAAAAGAATGTGAGAAAGAGCGAATAAAACCCACAAAAGTTTTTAAAATCAAAACTAATAAACTTATCAGAGATTTGGGTAAGGAGGTTTGTTGTACAAGGGGAAGGTTTTAAGCACCCCTCATATCCATGGTACTCCATGGGAACCTCTTTGAAAATGTTATTGTTTTTGTGTACATCTATTTGAAAAGCATATGTGAACTTGTTAAAAAAGAGTGTGGGGATGGGAAATGAAGTTTTTCAAACTGAGCTCGATAAGACATCGCATCTTAAACCTACATACCCCTTTAACAATAGGTAAGTCAGAGCTTTTGTAATTCCTCTTAAAAGGAAAATAAAAGGGGGCCAAAGTGGCCAAAATCTTTTTGAGTGTTAAGCTTTAACAATACTCAAAAAGTTTTTAATAAAAGGGATCAAGTTTTAATAATACAAGGTCAATGGACTAAGAGTAGTTTCACCGGGAATAATTCTCCTCTTAGTACCAAGGTTTTAAAACAAAGGGTTGGTTGAGCTTTAATAATACAAAACCAAATAAAAAGGGATCAAACTTTAACAGTACAAGGTCAATGGACTAAGAGTAGTTTCACCGGGAATAATTCTCCTCTTAGTACCAAGGTTTTAAAACAAAAGGGTGGTTGAGCTTTAACAATACAAAACCAAAGGTGGATTTAAAAAGGTTGAGCTTTAACAATATAAAACCATTTTTTAACAAGTGAAAAGCTTTAACAATACTTTAACACAAAATAAAAGAGATTGGGAAAAGAGTTTGAGTACCTTGACAATTCTAGTCAATACCATTCTCATTCCTTTGGATTTTCAACAAAACAACTTAAGCAATCAATCAATGGATACCTCAAGTGTGTGTGATAACATGTGTCACAAAAGACAAATAAGTAAGTATGATAATCATCAATGATAATGAGCAATGATGTTTATACCTTTGAATGGATTCATATATGAATGAATGATGGATGATGAATATGAAACTCATGCATGTGGGTTAGATAAACAAAGTATATACAAATGATAATACAATGGATAATAAGTACAAAACACAAGGATGAAAATCAACAAGTATATGTACAAATGACAATGATTAAGATAAACGAGTTCATTTAATTATGAATAAACAAAGATCAACATGTTTTTGAATTAGGGTTTTAAATTAGGATTTTTACATCAACACCTAAACCTAATTAATTTTTTAATGATTAAATACCAATTTCTAAAGGAGATTTAGTCTAAGGGTACATGAAAAGGTCAAAGGCATTTTACCCTAACCCTGAACATATATTTACATAAAATACACAAAGTTAATTTGAAGAAGATATTAAAAAAGGAATCATTTTTGTTGATTTTTAACACTTAAAATATATGTTTTTGATTAATTTTTAAATGAAGTAAAAACAAATATTTTTAGATTTTTCATTTATGACATGAAAATATATAACATAAATAAGAAGTACAAAAAATTTGGAGTTAAAAAGACCAAGTTTACTATTTTAAAATATTTTTCAAAATTGTGAAAAAACAAAATAAACAAGTGATAAAAATTTGGATTTATGGTCACTAGGGCTTGAACCCACGCCCTTTAATACATCACTCAAAATCAACACCATTGGGCCAATGTGCGCTTGGTGTCAATATAGTGAGTCTGGTTCAATATTAGTCAAAACAAGTTGAAAAACATAGAAAAATAAAAGAAGCAAAAAGGTCTGGGGCGAGGGGGATTCAAACCACATACCTGGGACACACGCACAATACACACACTATTACCAACTGAACTATTATGATGAAGTTGTTAGTGAATGGTTTCTATTCGATATAAAATAAAACAAGTTTCAAAAATTCAAATTTCCACTTCATCTTCTTCATTCAGCCATTCTGATCAGCATCAAGATACGAATTCAACCATGTAACTAACAATCATTTATTCATCTTCAAATAAGAGAATTTCTGGAAAACACGCATGAACCCTAAAACTGATTTTTATAATTAAATTCTTAAAACTCAAAATTAAGCCCTAAAACCATAGGGCTATTGATTCCTACATTGTTCTGAATAGATTGACCACAAGTTTTGTTTAGAATGGTGCTCAAATGAGTATGCTCGAGTTTGAGTTTGATACCTCTGAAAGTGAAGATCAATTTGAACCTGGGAGTGTTACATAAGCTCTTTCTTGATCTGGATAACATCATTGTGTTGTAGGTAAGCTAACTGAATGCTTAATTTCTCCTTAGGACCTTTGAAACTTGGAACTCGATTGTACCTATAAGATGAAAAATTCAAAGAGCAATAGTGGGCTATGAGTGTTACAGTGATGAATGGATGATCTGGACAGCTTCTATATGATATATAGAAGGTATTTGGATGATTTGTTTGAGCAATGTGCTTAAGGAATGAAGTTTGGAAGGATAAGGCCTTTTATGAAGCTTTAATGGAGGTTTGAAATTGATTTTTGGCAAGGGGTATTTGGCAAGTGTTTGGAGATGATGAACAACTTCCAAATGATGTATGGAAGATGTTAGAAAGTTTGGTTTTCACTCAGAACTTCTCTAACTAAAAATTGCTATAAAAATGCAAATGACACAAAAAATGGATTTTTGAATGAAGAGTGACTTTGGGATTTCTTGTGTGTTTGATCAAGGGAGTGAGGCCCTCTATTTATAGGCATGAATTAGGGTTTATCTTGGGAAAAATCTCAGAATTTGGCCTTCACATGTGATAGTTGTGTTAGAATATAATTTGGTTCTAATCATATGATAATGTTTTGATGATAACAAGCAAATAAATTTTTATAAGCAAACATGGTACTCTAATTATATGTTTCTGATTTCGGAAGATGTACCAGCACCATCAGAACTTGATATCATGCAAAGCTGAACAAATGCAAAAGATGCTCAAGTATTAAAGTAACTTCTGATACAGCACCAGACCGGTGCGAACGCATCTATAACAGAAACTGAATTACAAGGCTGAAATAGAAGATTCATGTAGACTGATTCAAATAAATCCGTTAAAGACATAATCATTAGCAAAACACTGCAACACTCCAAAAAGCGCAATTATCAAGGTTGATTGAAGAAGCTATCCACATGCAGCTCATTGGAGAAAACAAAATTGAAAAGCAACACGCAAGCATTTAATGTTGCGTCCAAGGATAAAGTTAACGGACAAAAACTTGAGCTATATATATAATGATGATGATGATGATTCTACTATTTGGGATATGATGGGATCTCAGTGGTAAAAAATTGGGGTACAACACTTAGCATCGACTGAACGCTAATGATAGCTTCTAGGTTGGAGGCGTCTACCCTTACCCCGACGCTACGTTGACGCAAATAACCCAATAGTGTCAGCTTTTGACCTTGCAGTGTTGGCTTTTTCTCGATGCTAAAACACAATTTTCTTGTAGTGTGTTGGGGGTCATATATAGCCTGATGTGGGGCTCTTAGCGCACACCCATACATCAAACACTTTTGCTCTTTGTGCATATATGATAAGTTTCAAATTGTAGTTATTTTTATATATAATTTTGCAATACTTATCGACTCTTTTTCTTAAACTTGTGCGTGAATTCATACGTTTTCGTTATATTTGTACATATTGTGTATAATTTCTGTTTTCGATTCATTTATGTACCGTTTGATAGTTTTTCATTCATTTTATATGTATTGGTTCATGTTTGGAGCTTTGAGCAATAAAGTGTTAAAGACACGACTTCAAATACGCGATTTTGGAAGAAAATAATGGTTGAGCCCGCTAAGCCCAAGTTGCAGCACGCTACATATTTTTTGGCAGAGGCAGAGCTGAGTTTTTGAACCCGCTAGGAGTGCTAAGCGCACTTCCATTCTCAAGTCTAGATATTTTCTCATAGGCGCTTTATTGTGTTAATATGTGGCAGCCCGCTAAGCGCGATGAGCCCACTTAGCGCGACTGCCAAAAATTTGTTTATATATTTCATTTCCAGCATTAGTGTTTGGTTATGGTTTTGGGGATTTTTGCTCCCAATTCCATCAACAATATTATTTGATAGAGAGAGGCTAAAAAACAACAATGGAGCTTGCATATGGATGAATCAGAGGCGGAGTTCTCATCAATCAGAGCTGACAACCCGCGAGATATTTGGTTCTTCTTCATTCTTCTCTATGTATTTCTGTTTTGTTTGGTTTGTGTGTATATTTGTTCTAAACATATGTATATGTATTAATCATGGTGTTATATAAAGCTTGTTTTACAAATCATTATTGTTGCTTCCCTTAATCTTTTTGCAGTTATGTTTGGATTTGTTTTGTTGTAGAAATAGACTTCACGAATTTGGATTAGGGAAGGAAATTTGTTAGTTTCTTGATTCTAAAGATAGGGTTGGATTTAACAATCACTTGCGTATCTAAGTTTAATGCTTCCATGTTGTTGTTTCGCGCTAGACATCGACGATGCAAGAATACAATTGTTCTTGCAATTTGGGTTAAACATAATCTTAGTTGTGATACGTCCTGTAGGTGTTGCAAAAATGGATAATAATGTGAGAGATGCATGATGATCTTGACGAGTATTGTAGGTTGAGTACAACTGATCGATATGTTTAAGCTTGTGACGAGTAGTTTATATTCATGCCTGATAAGTTTTCCTCTCTGAAGAATGTATTTTTACCCGTTCGTATTTATTTTCTTGTTAATACTTTTTACATTCAAACCATTTTAACTCAAGCTCAAAAACATGGAAAATGTTGAATGACACTCTTTCCCTCGCACTATTCCCTATGGATACGATAAAAACCGGAATACTTCCAATCTTTTGCTTGCCGCTTTACTGCATAAACAAAATGGCGCCGTTGCCGGAGATTGGTATATATCTTATATGTTTACTTGTATATGTTTACATAGAAATATACGTTGTTTGGTGAATGTTGGCTAAACAAGTTGGAACTTGACCAGTTCTTAAATTCAAATATCCACTTCTCAACTTGAGTATCCAACATTCACCTATTTTTTTTAGTATGTTTATAGTTGTGTTTGTTTGTTTTCCACACTTGTGGTGTATGTGTTTTTGTTTTGTTCAAGTGTGTGTAAATGTATTGTCATGTGTTCAATTATTGTTGTAAATTTTCTTGTTTTCGTAACGTTTGTTAAGTGTTTTGATTAGGACACTTTCTTTAAGTTTTCGGGGCGAGGCATCATCATGGAATGACAAGAGGAAGTTACTATCCGTGCACAATAAAGGTGTCGAGCTAACGCCATAAAACAAGCGCTTATAGGGAGGCACCCAAACGGTTGTAAGTTTTGTTTATTTTTGTAGTTGAGTTAATGTAGGTGATTAGTGGAGGTTGACTGAAAGATAAGAACATTTTCTGGTTTTTCTATGTTTTCCTGATATCGCTAAGCGCGGTCTATGCCCGCTTAGCATGCTCATGAATTCTGGCCATCTTTGTTTTATGCCAGAGGTATTTTTGTGTCACTTGGCCTTTTTTCTTCACTTTCACCAAGGAAATTTTGTAGTAAAAATAGTAATAATTTCTAATTCTTTTGTTGGTTTTTTGTCATTCAAATTTTGGTCCGTTAGTTTGAGGATTTTTAAGGTGATTTTCTAAGTTTGAGTGTTTCAACTTGCGGATGTATGGTAATGATATTTTCGAAGTCGTATCATTCAAGGTACTCATTTATCGCTTTTTATAGCATAACATATTTAAGAAAATTTTCATTTGTATGATTATCATGTCATTCATTCTTTCAGATTACTCGTTTTTTGATTGAATCACTTTAGTTTCCAAACCCCAAATGTGAGGAACCTTTCCATTGTTTACCATATGCAGGAGACCAACAATTTTTATTTTACCTGGATTTTAATTTGTTTAATATTTTATTTGTGTTGATTGTATGAAAGCATGAAAAGGATCAAGACAGTTTGTTTGATTTTGAGCACAACTACTTGACCAAATAATATCTTACCTTGTGAGGCATTTTTGTCAATATCCATGTTGTAGTTGAACTATGATGCTTGTAAATGAGTATTTAGTTCACTTATTTTTGAATGGATTTTGATTGTTGTTTCTTGAACCCTTAACCATAACTTGTGGTTTAGATTTTTACCTTGCCTTAGAAAGTAGGGAGTAATCACACTTGATGTTGCTTGAATTCAAGTTAGGGAGAGAAATGTTGCTTGCTTATTGGTTGATTGTTATTAGGTTGAAAAATGTGTGAAAAAGAAAAAGAAAGAAAAAAAGAAAAAGTTTTGAAAAAAAGTATCGAATAATTGTGCTTAATAAGTATTGTGATTGGTTTTACAATTTGGGAATGTAGAAGAAGTTTGATTGAGATGTTGGTGCTTGAAACTTTTTGGATTGATCACTCCCTTTGGCTAATACAAGTTTTTGTTTCAATTAACTTTAGAAATTTCCCATTGTTTGTTAACCAAGCCATAGTACAACCTTGAGAAGCCCTTGTAATTGTTGCTTTTTTATTTTCATTATGAGTTTTTGGATGACTGCATAATTTAGTATTTTGTTTGCAAGATTCTTGGATGAGTGTCAAAGGTCATCACTTTTATGTGTTTTCCATCCCTTGATGAATTTTTGCTAGGTGTAATTCATGATTGAGCTTGTTTTGTTTTAGAATGTTTGGTATGATTTTTGTACTTAGGATTCGTTTCATTTGCATGTTGTCTTTGTAGGATTATGGTAAGTATACTTCATTTGTATGTTTTTGTTGAACCATACATTTATTTTGTTTTTCGAAACTTGTTGATTCATGATTCTTTGGTTTATTACTTTTGTTCTTTAAGTTGATTGATTTTTGAGGACAAACAAATTTAAGTTGGGGAGAGTTTGATAAGTGCCAAATTGTAGTTATTTTAGTATATAGTTTTGCGACACTTATCGACTCTTTTTCCTCAACTTGTGCGTGAATTCATACGTTTTTGTTATATTTGTACATATTGTGTATACTTTGCGATTTTGATTCATTTATGTACTATTTGATAGTTTTTTATTCATTTTATAGCTATTGATGCATGTTTGGAGCTTTGAGAAATAAAGTGTTGAAGGCACGCCTTCAAATACACGATTTTGGAAGAAAATAATGTCTAATCCCGCTAAGCCCAAGTTGCAGCGCGTTACAACTTTTTTTGGTAAAGGCAGAGCTGAGTTTCTGATACCGCTAAGCGCGCTAAGCCCGCTTAGATATTTTATCAGAGGCAGTTTATTGTGTTAATAAGTGGCAGTCCGCTAAGCATGATGACCCCGCTTAGTGCGACTATGAGAATTTTGTTTATACATTTCATTTCCAGCATTAGTTTTAGGTTATAGTTTTGTTGATTTTTGCACCCAATTCCATCGCCAATATTCTTTAATAGAGAGAGGCTAGAAAAAAACATTGGAGCTTGCATATAGATGAATCGAGGGCGGAGTTCCCATCAATCGGAGCTGACAACCCGTGAGATGTTTGGTTCTTCTTCATTATTCTCTATGTATTTCTCTTTTGTTGGGTTTGTGTGTATATTTATTTTTGACATATGTGTATGTATTGATCATGTTGTTGTATAATGCTTGCTTTACAAATCATTATTGTTGCTTTCCTTATTTCTCTTTTTGAATTTATGTTTACATTTATGTTGTTGTAGAAATAGACAACACAAATTTTGATTAGGGAAAGAAATCTATTAGTTTCTTTATTCTAGAGATAGGGTTGGAGCTAACAATCACTTGTGTATCGAAGCTTAATGCTTTCGTGTATTTGTTTCACGCGAGACATCGATGACGGGAGAATACAATTGTTCTCGCAATTTGGGTTAGACATAATCTTGGTTATGATACGTCTCGTAGGTGTTGCAGAAATGGACACTGATGTGAGAGATACGTGTTGATTTTGACGAGTATTGTAGGCTGAGTACAACTGATCGATAGGTTTAAGTTTGTGACGAGTAATTTATATTCATGCTTGATAATTTTTCCTCTCCGAATAATGTATTTTTACCTGTTCATATTTATTTTCCCATTAATACTTTTTCCGTATAAACCATTTTAACCCAAGCTCAAAAACACGGAAATTGTTGAATGACATTCTTTCCCTCGCATTATTCTCTATGGATACGATAAAACCTGGAATACTTCCAATCTTTTTCTTGCCAATTTAATGTGTCAACAATATATTCAAATGTTGGATAATGCAAAGCATAAACATAATAGTTGATAACCGAGTAGACCTTGAATAAGATTCTAAGATCATCTTAAGAATTGTAGTTGAGTTTAACTCATGTTAGAACAAGATTTGTTCTGATCAATATTCTTAGTTTTGATGATAACAAGGATATGAATTTTGTGTGAGATAATGTGGTACTCTAATACATTGCAATTTCCCTTTCAGGAAATATATAAAGAGTATGCACAAATCAGCGCTCAGAAGCTGTGTCTCAGAAGGTTCAGCATGCAACATCAGAACATGGTCTGGCAAGACATCAGAAGATGGTCAAGGCAGAATCAGAACATGGGTCTATGGAAGCATCAGAAGAACTTGAGATCAGAAGCAGAAGCACTGAAGTTCTGATGGTATCACGCTCAGAAGCACTTCAAGGTCAGAAGACAAGAAGATGCTATGCACCAAGCTGTTTGACTCTGATGATATTCAAATATTTTATTCACAAACATCAGATCAGAAGAAAGTACAGGTGACAGGCTACGCTGACTGACAAAAGGAACGTTGGAAGCTATTAAAGGCAACGTCAGTAGACACAGCGTGAACAAGGCTCGAGGTAGTTGACAAAAGCGTGAAACATTAAATGCAATGCTGTACGGAATACGCAAAGCATTAAATGCGCCCAACGGTCATCTTCTCAAACGCCTATAAATATGAAGTTCTGATGAGAAGCAAGTTTGAACAACTCTGAACCAAATTCTGTGAATATTAACTTGCTGAAACGCTGTTCAACTCAAAGCTCAGAAACTTCATCTTCATCAAAGCTCACTACATTGCTGTTGTAATATATTAGTGAGATTAAGCTTAAACGTTAAGAGAAATATCACTGGTGTGATTATAGCTTTTAAGAAGCATTGTAAAACTCTTATTTGATTACATTAATTTGTAAGTAACTAGAGTGATCAAGTGTTGATCAGGATACTCTAGGAAGTCTTAGCTTGTGTCTAAGCAGTTGTAATTAGAGTGATCACGTGGTGGTCAGGATACTCTAAGAAAGTCTTAGCTTGTGTCTAAGCATTTGTTCCTGGAGTGATCAGGTTGTGATCAGGATACTCTAGAAGACTTAGTCGCGGACTAAGTGGAAAACCATTGTAATCTGTTGCGATTAGTGGATTAAATCCTCAGGTGAGGTAAATCACTCCGTGGGGGTGGACTGGAGTAGTTTAGTTAACAACGAACCAGGATAAAAATAACTGTGCATATTGTTTTTATCGTTCAAGTTTTTAGACTACACTTATTCAACCCCCCCCCCCCTTTCTAAGTGTTTTTCTATCCTTCAACTCAATCCTACTAAATCAGTTTGAAAATTGTGGATTTTCCACACTTATAAACATATGTTTAAGCCATATATTATTTGATTTGTAATTCTTAACATTATTGAATAACATAAAATTATTAACTGATATTTCATAATGAGGTTAGATTAATTTATATAAAAAAGAAAATTTCTCAAGAAAGGAATATAAGAAAAATTAGAAAAACATAGCAATGTCAATAAATAGAGAATATTCAATATTCTCCCTCAAATTAGAGTATACATACAATATGCATAGAGCTTATTATATATAAATAATGGCAGGTCCCCATAGATATTTTAGGAAAATATCAGCTAACTAATCATTTCAGCTAAGAAGATGAAAATAATATGTCGCGGCGCAACAAATACGTGAGCGTATCGTACGCTCGGTGTACAACAGAGTCTCCATTGATCTTTATTTGTTCTTAAAGAACGAGAAAATGTCGAATAAAACTCAATGGGAAAAGGAATGGTCATCGCAACCATATCGAGTTTGGGAGTCAGTTATGAAAGGGGAAGGTATTAGCATCTCTCACGCGTGTTGTAATCAACGGGACCCATTTTTAGTTTATTAGGCCTGATAAGACTTTGGATCTTGCTCCTACGTATCTCCGGATGCAATGGAGAACTCAAGGCTACGTAGTTCTGAGTAGAAAACTACGAGTTTGTTGATTGATTTTAGAAGAATAATAAGTTAGACATTTCGAACATTTGAACTTTGACTTGTTTGCACGTCTGAGAGGCTAAGTCCTTGTATTTGTTTCGTGTCGAAATGGCTAAGGCATATTCGTTTTGAAAAGGTTTTTGTAGGGTCGCACAAGGGTGTAAAACAATTTGATTGGTTGAGTTGTTTTTGTACGGAGATCGGTATTCAGACAGGTAGTACTACAACAAAATCACAATAAGTTCATCAAAATTTTGTCACTCAGAAGAGTTGCATTAGATGAGTTACAACAAGATATAATAGGAGGGATCAAATTATAGCAGAAGAGTTACACTACGAATTATATAATTAGATCAAATAATAAATTAAAAGCTGTTAGATTAATGAAAATCAATGGTTAAGATTTGGAGTAACTCTTCTACACTTATTCTTGAAGTAAGAATATCCATACTTATATATATATATATATATATATATATATATATATATATATATATATATATATATATATATATATATATATACTCCTTGATCTTATTTATAAGAAAAAAATATGTTTTTTAAATATATTGAATAAGTAATGTATCTAAAGAATGTATAGACTAAATATATTATATATTCCATAAATTTATAAAATAAAAGGTTTTATATAAATAAAATCAGAATTTTTTATAAATAAAACCTGAGGAATATTATTTTATAAATGTATCTCATCATATTAGCTAGGGGTGACAAAACGGGTCGCCCGTTCCGCCCTATCCCGCCTAAAGCCTGCAAAAAAACGAGTGGGGCGGGCTAGCACGTCAAGTAAAATAGACATAAAAATCATGTTTTCCGCCAATGTGGCGGATTGGCGGGGGCGGAGTTGCCAGCCTATTTTTTATTTATTTTTATTTCATTTTTTTAATAAATTAATAATTTTTTTTACCTTTCAATTAAAATTTCAACTTATTTTTTAGAATAATTTTTCTAAAGCATCTTTTAAATAAATCTTACTTAAAAAAATATTGTATATATTTACAAATAAATGTATAAAATAAAATCATCAATAACTTAAATTATTAGAATTAACTAAAAAAAATACAGACTTAATACGAGACGAGTTTAACAACTAAATAAGATAGACTTTAACAAACGGCGAACTTTAACGGAGCTTACAAATAAGTGATGTGATTCGGCTTAGCTCCTTCTATAGGTTCACCTAACACAGTCCTTTTATAAATATTTTGTATGCCTACATTGATTTGAATGTTTCCTCATTCCTAAGACAATAAATCAATACAGATCTCATAATAAATTCAGGAAAACAGGATTTCATTACCTTACATTTGCATTTGAACAACATTTTTGTGTGCACCAAAAGCTCCAAAATTGTGGTAGGTATTTGGAAACAAATTAAGGTAACCCTTGTTATTTTGTGATTCTGGTTACTTAAAATGTGATAAACGAGGAACACGTTTGAAGTGACAAATGGCGCATGGTCAAACTAAGATTCCTATAACAAATGGAACATTAAATTGAAATTTATTTAACAAATCATTTTAGTAAATGGCAGAGTCTTGAATTTTAGAGGTTCGAACAAATAATAAAAATATTCTAATAAATAATATTAAAAAAATACATCATCTATTTAAATTGTAAATAGCACCAATAATGTCAAAAATGACATATTCTAATCAATATTATAAAAAATATCTTTTAACTATTTAAAAAAAAGTTACCATTAAATAAATAAATAAAAAAATTGAGCAACTAACCTTCGATTTTGATTTTAAGGTTCTATTTTTTCTTTTTTGTTTGTGAGAGAAGAAAAAATTACGATTTCCCTTTTACTTTTTAGAAAGATGTGATTTTTTTTATTTGGATAAAAAGTTATATGGGCCTCAAGATTCGAACATAGACCCCTTGAGAAAATTGCAACAACTGTCGTTCGTTAAGCTAGTTACAAAACATTTTCATTACGTATTAAATATTACATTTTATCGTTTGATATATAAGGCCCAAGACTTAATAATTTGAGCTCCGTATTTATTGAAGTCCTGGACTATGGGGCTGGTTGTCCTGGCCTAGGGTCGGCCCTGAGTTGTGGGCCTAATTGCCGTGACCCAGGGTCAGCCCTGGTGAACTGTGTCCAATCCTCCAAAGTTATTTGAAATGAAGGGAATACTTTTTTTTAATTAACAACGTGAAAATGGTCTTTTATAGGAGAAATTTCTTATTCCATCAGTAATTTTTATAAGTTTTGTAAAGATCATTTACCTTGTTTAACTTAAATTGTTGATAGTTGGAAAATTTTCTTTTCGGGTTTCAATCTCGGTTCTTTGTATACGGGCAAGAATACTCCTAGTACTCTTTGAATAAAATTCTTGCTTACAAAAAAAAATAATTTTTTTAATAATAAAAAAAGGGCCAAAAGTACAATATACGACAAAAGTAGGAGTTGTGCTCATAAAAGAATAAAATCAACAAAAAAAATAACAAAGGTCAGAGGAAAGCAAAAAACACTACAGGCAACACAAATCCCAAAACAAAAATAAAGCGAAAACATGAAGGAGGGTGACTCAATAACCTTTTGAGTGACAAAAGCAACACTCCACAAGAATACAAGAGTTGAAAGGAGAAAAACTCAACCATTAAGCCACAAATGTGAAAGGAGAAAATCCAATCATGAAGCTAGAAACGCCCACCTGACTAATCTAAAAGACCACAATCAACCAGCCACCAATCTGATCTAATCAGCAGCCACAATACAAGAGCCTCTAGAGAGAATAAGCTGGAGGAGAGAAAACTCAAACACATGCAAAAACAAAAGGAGGCAAGTTGGACGTCCAGCTCACCCCTAAATGCCCAATCACTTGAACGAGTCTCACTCCTAATCAATCAGAGAAACGACAAAATCCAAAGCATGGACATGAACCCACTTCCAAGCTTAGCTGATAATCGTAGACATCCTGTGAATCCAATATGTATTTTAACTGAAAATTTTTAAAAAAAATCTAGTAAAAACTTAAATTTATCACATTAATTTTTTAGAAAAATTAATAAAAATGATTAAAAAACAATGGATTATACTGCATATTCCTAAATATTTGGTATAACTTCATTAATTTGGTGCAAGCAATTTAAAAAAAAACGTAGAAGCGGAACATTTAACCCCTATTAATTTGGTATAGTATATGGTATTTTCATTCACCTTTGGTTATAACTAGTGTCTTACCCGTGCGTTCGCACGGGTACCCGTCATTTTCGCGCATTGTGATTGAGAAAAATAAAAGATATTAGTAAAAGATTAAGTTTTGGGTAAAATTGAAAAAATTATAAAAATAGTAATATTTTATTTAACAAATTATAATGAAGGAAAAGTTTTAAAATCGCAAATTCACGAATTATAATGAAGAAATATTCAATCAAATTATATAATTCAATTAGTGATAACTATTAGCCCAATCTCAAACTATCAGCTAAGGAGAATCGATAATTTTTTTGCTAGCTAAGGAGAAAATTAATTATTTTGGCTCAATTATAACTACAAACTATCAGCCCAATCTCAAACTATCAGCTCTGTCTTGTAGGCCAATGAGAAACCACTACAAACTCCATTTATAATAATGATTCATTCAAAATGCATAATTAATAGAAAAATACTTTGACCAGTTACTTCATGTTCCCGTTAATATTCATTATTTTGATAAGTAACTTCGTATTCCCGTTAATATTTCAAATTTCTTCCCGTTAATTTTCAAAATTTTGATCAGTAACTTCATGTTCTTGTTAGTATTCATTATTTTGATCAGTAACTCCTTGTTCCCGTTAATATTCATTATTTTGATCAGTAAGTTCGTGTTCCCGTTAATATTCCAAATTCGTTTCCGTTAATATTCAAAAAAATTATCAATAACTTAATGTTCCTGTTAATATTCAATATTTTGTCAATAACTCCGTGTTTCCGTCAACATTTATTATTTTGATTAGTAACTCCGCGCTCCCGTTAATATTCAATATTTTGATCAGTAACTCCGTGTTCCCACTAATATTCAATATTTTGATCAATAAACTTCATTTTCCATTAATATTCAATATTTTGACCAGTAACTTTTCCCCTTAATATTTAATATTTTGATCAGTAACTTCGTGTTCTCGTTGATATTCAATATTTTGTTCAGTAACTTCATGTTCCCGTTAAAATTCAATATTTTGATCAATAACTTCAAGTTCCCATTAATATTCATTATTTTGATCACTAACTTCGTGTTTCTGTTAATGTTTCAAATTTGTTCCTGTTAATATTCAATAGTTTGATTAATAACGCCATGTTTCCGTTATTATTCAATATTTTTAGCAGTAACTCCATGTTCCCGTTAATATTATATAATTTGCTCTGTAATTTAATACTCACGTTAATATTCAATATTTTGATTACTAACTTCATGTTCTCGTTAATATTCAATATTTTGATTAATAACTTCATGTTCCCGTTAATATTCAATATAGTTTGATCAATAACTTTGTTTTCCTGTTAATATTCAATAGTTTGATCAATAACTTCGTGTTCTCGTTAATATTCAATATTTTGATCAGTAACTTTATGCTCTCGTTAACATGCCATTTTTTATCAGTAACTTCATGTTTCCGTTAATATTCAATACATTTAATATTTTGATCAGTAATTTAATATTATCTTTAATATTCAATATTTTGATTAGTAACTTCATGTACCCATTAATATTAAAAAAAATTCTATTAATATTCAATATTTTGATTAAAAACTACATGTTCCCGTTAATATTCAATTTTTTTATCAGTAACTTCATGTTTCTATTAATATTCAATATTTTGATGATATTTTTGAAACAAAAATAAATTAATTTTAACATTGTTTAAAAATATTTGATGATAATTAAATTTTTTTTATAATAACAAAAATCTAAAATTGACAAATTATAATGAAGAAATATTCTATCAAATTATATAATACAATTAATAATAAATATTTAATATAATTGATTAAACTCAATTTACAAATCAAATATATTATTCCATATATAAAATATTTGAATCAATAGTTAATTATTCCTATATATAAATATTTTTGTTTTGGAATTATTTATAAAACTATTTAAATCAATTGTAAACTTATTCTCGTTATTACATTTAATTAAATGTGTTAATATCAGTACCATATGTGCGTACCATATAATTACCCGTGTGTATCCGTAATATATTATTTTGTATTTGGATAGAATTGACCCATTAAAGTTTTAATGGTAATATTTCAATTATATTATATTATATATAGATATATATATATATATATATATATATATATATATATATATATATATATATATATATATATATATATATATATATATATATATATATATATATATATATATATATATATTGATTATTGATGAACTTGTTCAATTAAATTTTAAATTTTATAAATGACAAACAAATTGTATGATTAATAAAAAATATCATACAATTTTGATATTATTTATTCATATATTACTTATGTTTCATTCTATTACTACTTATTCATACATTACCTATGTTTCATTCTATTACTATTTATTCATACAATACTTATGTTTCATTCGATTACTTATGCTTATTAACACCCATAGTTATTTTTAAATATTTTTTTTAAAAAATGTCAATAGATCTAATATATTTATTTTATTTAATAATCTCTAAAAAATTTCATTTATATATATATATATATATATATATATATATATATATATATATATATATATAACTTTCATATTTTATATTTTAAATAATTTAGTAGTATTAGTAAGAAATCTTATTAAAGTGAAAATAGAAAATAGTAGTTAGTTTTTCTATACAGAGAATGACGATGGCACATGTTGTATTTTAAATATTTTGAAAATATACTTTATTTTTATAATAATATCTATGAATTTTTTATCAAAAAACTCCATACAATATATAAAAGCAATGATATGCCTAAAACATTTTATTAAAATATGTATCTAATAATATTTATCCTTTTGTTAAATGAGAGGTTAAAAATCTTCTAACCATATGAAATTTGGTTTCAAAATTATGTTGATAAATTCATTATTTTGGAAAGTTTCTATTAAATAATTTTGAAGGAAATCAAGTGAGATAAATTATATTTATTAATTTTTAATGATAATATGATTCACTCAAGTTTTGGTGATACAACATCAATATAATTGGAGTACTAAATATATTTGTAACATATTTATTTTATACCAATTAAGATATTGGTAAGTAATTGATATGATTTTAATGTATTGATTCTATATCAATTAAATTATTCCCAACGTACTGATTTTAAGGTATGGGTCGTTAAAAAGGCTTTTATATCTTACAAAGTTAGATAATTTTAGGTAAATCATACAAAAGTACAATATTTACTCAAAATTATATTATTTTTAGGTAAATCATACAACATTGTAAAAACAATATAATTTTGTAAGATATAAAAGTACAATATTTTCTCAAATCTAATAATTTAAATATACATATGGTAAGTACTAAAAGAATAAGAAATTAAAAGTTGCAATCACATGCATTAAATCATAAATTAAAAGTTGCAATCAATCGATCAATGATTACTAAAGATAATTATGATATTTAACTTTTTTATAAGTAAATGATCTATGTCTTTTCATTCTAAACTCTTTATTTACCTAAAAAAATATACTATTTTTTTCTTTATTCTTTGATTCTATTTTCTTATATATTTCAAAATTCTGTATATGTTTTGAATTTGTAATATTTTATTTTATTCTATATTTATTTTTTTTGTTCGATCTTAGAATAAATAAATATCAATAATATTTTATAAAACTAACTTTATAATATATATATATATATATATATATTTATATATATATATATATATATATATATATATATATATATATATATATATATTTTGATAAACTTAATTTTTTTAATTTGACCTAACTAAAATATTCTTTAGTTATATGAATTAATATACAATATTATGTTATTTATATATTATAATATCTTTAATTTTTATAGCTACTAAGATTTAATATAAATATCACTCAAAGATAAAATCAATTAATCAATGAAATTTATTTATTAAAATTTGCAATAATATACCAATTATTTCCATATCAAGAAAATAGGTGTGCTGCTTCATTATTTCAACAAACCATTCTTTAAAATCACGTTCAAATCGACCATAATGTTTGGATTATTATGGATAAGAAGTTAAAAATTGTAATCACATTAAATCAAAAAATTAAAAATAATAAATCAAAAGTTGCAATCAGATTAAATCAAAAATTAAAGTTGCAATCAAGTAAAATGATTATGATATTTAATTTTTTTATAGGTAAATGATTTATGTCTTTTCATTTCAAAACTCTTTATTTACCTAAACAAATATAATATTTTTTTCTTTACTCTTTGATTCTATTTTCTTATAAATTTCAAAATTATGTATACAATTTTAATTTGTAATATTTTATCTTTATTTTTTGTTTTGTTCGACCTTATAATAAATAAATATCAATAATATTTTATAAAACTAACTTTGTACATATTGATAACCTTAATTTCTTAATTTGACCTAGCTAAAATATTCTTTAGTTCTATGAATTAATATAAAATATTATCTTATTTACATATTATAATATCTACAATTTCTATAATTACTAAGATTTAATATAAATATCACTCAAACATAAAATCAATCAATTAAGATTTATTTATTAATATTTGCACTTAAAATATAAAAAATTAAAGTTCATTCTATGAATTAATATAAAATATCATGTTATTTACATAGTATAATATCTACATTTTTGACAAAACTTGTGCAAGCATAACCCAGTAATTTCAAGCAGATTCTCCATTGTATATTGACACCAGCCAACTTGATTTCTACTTCTACAACTCAAACTTTCGGGACAGTCAAAGAAGAATATTTATTTCAAACGAATCGTATAGACGATGTTTTCTACTGTCTGCACCAGCAAAAAATCCAAAACACATATTAGGACAATATTTTTAAATTTTTACTAAAAAAAATAGAAAATAGGGATTGGAAACAACCCATGTAAAAAACGAACCATATACTATGGAGTGACGCCAATTGGTACTTCAGAATGATACATTACAAATTCAACCTGCAAATAACATGAAACGCCAATTAGTACTTCAGAATAATACACTACAAATTCAACCTGCAAATAACATGAAAGATATTTTCTATCAAAGAAAAGAAAGAAAAAAATGTTAAATTCCGGTTTGTCCATGAATAGTCATGGGAATGGCTGTAATTGCAAAAATAGTATAAACCAAAATTTTCCACATGAATAGTCGTGGGAATGGCTGTAATTGCAAAAATAGTATAGACCAAAATTTTTCACGATTAGGTTTGATGAATATGATAGATACTGTGAAAGTATGATGGTTATATATAGTAATGATAAAAGTGTTTTGGAACGTGGAAGGTGGAGGGCTTGGAAGGCAGAAGGGGCTTGGAAGGTAGAAGCATTATATGAAATTATTAGTGTTGTAAGCGTGAATGTGAATGGCCAGAGAAAGTAAATAATTTGTAACTGCGAGATCATGAGAGATTGGAGGTTTAAAGTTCAATCCTACAATGGGAAAGGAATGATGTGGAATTTTGTGAGAAGAGAGGCTGATGTGGCATAGCTAAGATATGAGGAAATGGTAGACTTTTCTTATATGATAGATTTGTATACTCAAGCAACATTTAAATAATTATGTACGAAATATGATTATTTTAATTTAACAAAATTTTGAACCAGAGTGTAGTGGCTGACGACAATAATAAAGAGTTTAAAAACATTAGCAGGGACTTCAGAAAGAGTTATCTTGTATATTTAGCAGTTTTATTTATCCAAAAAACGGTATCATTGGAGTAGAGTTTCGCAACTGAAAGAGTGCTGCATGTCGCGTGGTGTCTAGTGCACCTCTGATAGCCTTTGACAATCTGAAAAACCAAATGTTTTCGACATAACCACATTAAATATCAAGATACTTCAATTAGTCATATTTTCAATGCAAATTGAATTAGTCATCTTTTCAAATTGAATTAATAATATTTATAGATATAGTTAAAGGATAGGTGTATGAAATAGGATATGTTTATCATTAATCTTGGAAAATTCTTTGCCCACCTCCCAACCTTCTAGGTCATCTCTGGTGAAAAATTCAAAATACCCCTTACTTCGGAAATGCATCTCCGAAATGCAAGAAAAAGATGTTTTCGAAGATGCATCTCCGAAAGCGCCTTTTTTTTTTCAAAATTTGTCTTATTTCGGAAATGCATTTCCGAAAACACCATTTCGGAAATGAACTTCCGAAATACTGCGCGTTTTGCAGATTTAGCAAAACAGCCCCCCTCCCCCATTCACTTTACCCTAAATCTACTTCAAACTTCCTCTCTTCAAAAATTTCTGCAAAAGCAAGTGTGTATCAAACATTTAGACATTCCAAAAGCTTCCCAAACTCAACCTAAATCATCCCAATCTCTTCAATTGGTAAGTTTTTCAATTTTTTCAATTTTTAGATCCATTATTAAAATCTCTATTAGGGTGTTTAGAAATTGCAAACACTGTATTAGATTAGGTTGGTACTGCTATTTAGGTTGTTTAGATTGAATAAAACTTGTTTTGAACTTTGTTTTTGGGGTCTGCCATGGAAGTTGCAGAAAACTTCCTCGCAGGGGTGTTTCGGAAGTTCATTTCTGAAAACACCTTCATTCTCAGTTTCGGAAATGAACTTCCGAATTGTATCATAAGTCCAATTTTTTTAGTTCTTTATGTTGTCTCGCATATTAATCGATTTCAATTGTTTTCAGGAACATGTCAGGCAACCAAGCACGCATCAAACAGGGTAGAGAGACCCAGACTGCGTCGGCTAGACGCGAGCGGGCGGCGACGCAGCTGGCGTCGACACAGGGACGGGGGCAGGGCCGAGGACGACGTGTGCGAGTTCCCGTGGAGATGGACGAGGGTACCTATACATCTGGATCGAGGAGTCGTCTGGCTCGGGTATCTTCTTCCCGCCAGCGACAGGAGGAGGAGGAGGAGGTGGCAGTGCCATCACACGAGGCGGAGGAGGTACCGGATGTTGACCCTCCACTCGGGGAGGAGGATTAGCAGGAGGAGGGCTTCCCGGGGGGGCCCAGTGACACTTCTGTGCTGCTTACCTACCGCGAGCACGTCGCTCGGCGTATCTGGGAGGGAGAGGTATTTTTTATAATTTGCCCGACTACATTATTTAACCGTTTATAATTTAGACGTTTATTCAATATTTTCTTAACGGTCTATTTAACATACTTTTTTATTTGTTTTTTTGTAACAGGAGAGAGAGACGTTGAAATTGGTGAACCACGCCCGGAAGGTTTTCAGTCTATTTAAACCGACTGCCGAGTGGGTTAACGACGTTGTGAGAGGTTCAGGGCTTAGTGGGCTCTGCATGACGGGGTTTTCCACCATCAGCCACGACATGCAGGGGGCCTTTGTGGAGCGGTGGCACAAGGAGACGTCTTTTTTCCACTTGCCGGTTGGGGAGATGACGATCACCTTGCATGATGTGCAGTGTCTTCTCCACCTGCCGATCAGGGGGGCGCTGTTGACCCACTCCCGGATCCAGAGGATCGAAGCCAGTGAGTGGATGGCGCTCTATTTGGGTATGGAGCCCGAAGCTGCTGACTACGAGTGCATCACGACATCTGGGCCTCATATCTGGTTCACCACACTGAGCCGCTATTTCGAGCACCACCTGGACGCGGAGGCCGATGCCGAGGATGCGGGTGACGACCTATTTACACATTATCACCGTGGCTGCGCTCTCCGGTGCTGGTACATGCATGTGGTAGGCGCTGCGATATTTGTGGACAAGAGTGCGAGGTACGTCGGCGTGACCTACCTCCGCTACTTCATGGACTTGACCACCGTTCACCAGTGGAACTGGGGGGCAGCTACTCTGGCATACCTATACCAGAAGATGAATGAGACCTCCAACTGGAGGACGAGGCAGTTGACCGGATCCTGCACACTACTCACGGTACGTTTCATTTTAATTGTTTCGTATTTATTTATGTTTCGTATTTGTGTTTCGTATTTACTTATGTTTCGTATTTATTTATGTTTCGTATTTACTTACGGTACGTTACATTATCGTGTTTGTGTTTCAGAGCTGGATCATCTCTTACTTCTCCCGGGTCCACGGCTTTCACACTGATCCTGAGTACGTTGACGCCATGCCCAAGGCCGCCAGATACGTTCTCCAGAGGGGGAACAATGCGGTGGGACCATACCGTGGGTACCTAGATCGCACGATGCACGATGACGTCACCTGGAGGCCATTCAGCGACTACACTCAGGTTGTCCCCTTTGACGGCATATTATTATATTCTGGCTGGTTGGCATGCGGGACCAGCATCATGGTCCGGTATATCCCTGAGCGGTGCATGCGGCAGTTCGGATTTGTGCAGATGATACCCATGTCACCTTTTGAGGCTGCTCCCGACACAGTGACCAGAGTGTAGCTCACTGCCATATTTGAGGATTGGGAGCATCATGTGGTACCGGAGGAGTATCGTCGCATTCGGGTCACCCAGGTCTGGCACAGTGTGGAGGGGTACGTCACATGGTTCTATCGGGTGTCACATCCTCTGCTGACACCCGACGCTCCCGGCGCTCCTAGGCCAGCACACGAGGAGATCCCGGAGAACCAGCAGGCCGAGGATGACCACGCCATTGATCTCCTGCCGATCTTCCAGCGGATAGAGATGCTTGGGCGGGACGCGTTGGATCGAGGTTTCGTTCATCAGGGCGGTCCAGAGGCAGTCGCTGTGACGGAGATGATCGTCACTGATGCGGGCCGTGCGGCGGCATACAGGCGGCAGAGGATGTCCCAGGGAGAGAGGGTT
Organism: Vicia villosa; assembly: GCF_029867415.1. NCBI lineage: Eukaryota > Viridiplantae > Streptophyta > Magnoliopsida > Fabales > Fabaceae > Vicia > Vicia villosa. Next base: position 127,726,840 of record NC_081184.1, on the reverse strand, counting down.
AGGCATACCCAGTAGTGGTCGGGTTTTTTTTCTTTTCCGGATTGTATCTTTCGTACACTATTATTATTTGGATTTGGATCGGCTTGTATATATTACTATTTTTTATCATATTAGTATATTAGTATTTTCTGTTTATATATCGCTTATTTTATTTGCCGTCTTCCTTTAATTAAAAATACGAGGCTGTTTCCAAAAACATAAAAAAAAAACACAGTTTCTGCATAATTCGGAAGTTCATTTCCGAAACCCCCAAAATCTGAAAAAAGGTGTTTTCGGAAGTGCATCTCCGAAAACACCCCCCATTTGGTGTTTTCGGAGATGCACTTCCGAAGTCTGAAAAATTAAAAAAAAAAATACTTCGGAAATGCATTTCCGAAGCAGAGGTAAAGTGGAGTTTTCGCTGGGGGTGATCCCATAGGGAGGTGGATAAAGAAATTTTCTTAATCTTGTTACACCCTTGAAAACAGATTAAAACTAAAAAGGGTATTATACACTGCAATGCATGAAACAACAAACATTCATTTGTATGTACTGAAAAGTCCAAAATAACTTGGAAACAAATTAAGATGACCACTTTCATTGTGTGATTTTGGTTACTTCGTATTGTAAACGATATACGAGGACCACGTTTCGCCAAACTCATTCCTATAAATATGCACACACACTTAAAGTTATTCAAAACTTCCAACCTCCTAAAACTGAGAAAACGTCATTGTGTCCAAAATAGTTGAAAACAAAGGTGATAGTTAAATCATGTCAGTTTCAGTAACATCGTCATTAGTTGCTCCTCCAACCGCTAATAATTTCTCTAGATATTTGATAAATTATCATCCCAACATTTGAGGAATAATTTTAGTATTTAATATCTAATGGATTTTTTTAGAAAGAATACAAAGTTCATGTATATAGAATAATAAATATAATTTAAAAAAAAAAAAAATTTTTTCATTTAAAAAGAGGGAGCGGCATAACTTATTTTCAGTGGCGAAGCATAAATTTTATGGAGTCTGAACAAATATTTAACACCCTGTTTTTATTAATTTTACACCTTGTTTCTACTAATTTTGCCTTTAATTTTGTTTAAAAATTTTGCTCTTGATTTTGTCCAAAAATTTTACACCATATTTTTATTAATTTTGCCCTTAATTTTGTCTAAAAAAATACTAATTTTGCCTCTAATGTTGTCTAAAAATCGACTATTAATGTGAAAAATATATAACGAAAGGAGGGGATGAGTCCGGGCGCGTATCCGGACTCGCTGGGCTATAGCTCCGCCCATGCTTATTCTCCGTTTATATGTTATTTCTATATAGTTTGTATTATTTTAATATAAGAATTAGTAAAGAAAAAAGATGTCAGTAAATTTATTTTATTTTTCATTTTTCTCTTCATTCTTTTAATGGAACGTCTTGTGCTTTTATGTGCACGTGTTGGATGAAATAATGAAGTAATTGATAATGCTAAAAGAAAATGTGAGATAGATGCTAGCCCTTACAAACCACTTCAGGGAAGTTAATTTGATCGATTCAATCCAACGTTTGGGGTTATACCTGTTGTGCACAAGTGTGAGATGTTATTCGCACATTACTTAAAAATGTTGAGGTTGAACACTTTACAAATGAGAGGACCTATACAACTATCACCTTAAGGTTTTGGGTGAATATGTAGTGTCTTTCTCACTTGTGTGTTGCTCTTGACACAATGTGTATGCTCCTCATGATGACCCAACAGTGGTATCAGAGTCAATGGTTCAATTAAGGGACCGACTCCTTGTGTCAAAAAATTTCCTGATAATATGGTGGTCAGACGGCATGTCTCCTTGTAGTGCCCGAGCTTCCGCTTGAGGGGGAGCATAATGGATGGACTCACACTAGATGGGGAGATTGTTGTGCTTGAGGAAGAACATAGTGGATGGAATCACACTTGAGGGGAGATTTTTGTGCACAAGGTTGAGTTGTTAGTCACACATTTATTAGAAAAATGGAGGTTGGACACTTTATAAATGAGAGGACCCATACACCTATCACCATAAGGTTTTGGGTGAATATGTGGTGTCTCTCTCACTTATGTGTTGCTCTTGATTCAATGTGTATGCTCCTCTCGATGACCCAACAATACCATCATTTTGAGCATGAGATTGGAGAATTACTGCAACATATTCACAAAAACTCTTAACTTTAATGAAGAACTTCATTCTATTGTAGATGTCCAATAAGGCTAGTCCCAATAAAGATTTCACATTTTATATGATACGTAGGCTCCACTCCCCCTATTCGGTAAGGCATATGTAGGATTAGAGTGCATGTAGAAAAACTTGAACTCGAAGAAACATCTCCACGTGCCACTTGACCCTTGACCCTAGAGAATTATATCACATACCATTCATGGTTCCAAAAGAGAATAAAGTACGTAACAAAAGAGCACCATAAATCACGACACTATAAACAAACTAGACTTAACTAAGGTCCCATCCTTACGACAGAAAGGAAAAATACAAAGTTGATAAGGCATAATGGATTCTCTTGAACAAAGAGTTAGAGTAACTCTCGATCTTGAGAAATGAAGCTAAATCCCCATCCTTTAAATTTTCAAGGAAAAAAATATAACTCCTTCATACACGCATTAAAATGACCATTAGACCAACAATAAATAAAGTGTGTCCAACAAGAATTATTCACGACACATATTGATTCGTGCACACATTTAGACCTCAGATATAGAACTTTGAAGTGACAAGAGAAATCTTTTATAGTGGAAGGTAAAGATTTCAATAGTGAGAAAGATGACGTAAAAGTAACCAAACCATGCTTACCACCATGGAATTCTCATGTGATGTCAAGCATAACATAAAATATTCCGACCCAGGGCCTTATCTAAAGGAGAGCATACAAATGTTAGAAATATCAAATATAATTTCAAGAAAGAGAGAAAATCATAGAAAGGGGCCAACATTAAACTTGATAGCAAAAAAACGCTTGAATGAGGTGAAGGGAAAACATAAACCATAGTCCTTGAAAGTGATGTCATACATAGGAAATTTGCATAAAGGGGACCTCCCATAAGTTTGATAATTTGGGCCTGGAAGGACAACGACGCATTTCTCAGGTTTTCCTAATGAGGTTCAAGAATCAAAATGGCGCAAACCATTGTGACATGAATAAATAGACTAGCAACATATATATATAGGGCATATCATATGAGAATGTCATATTTATATGAGAATGTGAGAATGAATCTGAACCGTTAGATTTTAAAATAAATGGTGGAGATTATGAGTGAATCTTTTTTTTCTCTCTCCTACTTCATTTATTTCAAGATGCAGGAGAGAAAAAAAAAAGATTCACTCATAATCTCCACCATTTATTTTAAAATCCAACGGTTCAGATTCATTCTCACATTCTCATATAAATATGGCATTCTCATATGATATGCCCTCTATATATATATAATGTCATTTTTATGCGAGAACATGAGAATGAATCTGAACCATTAGATTTTAAAATAAATGGTGAAGATTATATGCCATTTTTTCTCTCTCTTCCATTATTAAAATAAATGATGGAGGAGAGAAAAAAATAATGACACATAATCCCCACCATTTATATTAAAATTTAATGGCTTAGATTCATTCTCGCATTCTCATATAACTTACTCATTCTCACTATATATATATATATATATATATATATATATAACTTACTCCACATCTTGACCATTTATTCTTTTCAATTCAATGGTTAAAAATAATAAGTAATAATTTTCTCTCTCCATATTTAATTACTTATTATTTTTAATCATTAGATTGAAAAGAATAAATGGTCAAGATGTGAAGTAAGTTATAATAACTTACTCTTGGCGTAAACATATCTCTCCTCATGATTACATTTTCAAAGAAAATGGTGTGTCAAACTAATATTTTCTAAAAGCCCTGTGTTGGAAATTTTTACAAGACCTCTAACAAAGAAATTATTTCCAATTGAAAATGGATACAATATATGCTACTTTTAATTTTTTTACCATTCGCATTTTTTTTGCAAGTATTATATTAACTAGGTTCTTTTATATAACCGAGAGGAAAGTCCCTATTTTGTTTTATTTTTTAATTAAAACCTTTACCCTCAGTTTTATAAAATAATCGAGGGGTAAAGTTACTGAGTTTACCAGCAACGAATTTATGCCATACATTCATAAAGTAACGACGTTCAAGATATTGCAACACATTAATCCACAAAAAACTCTCTACATCTAATAAGAACGTGAACACCGTCACTATATATCTTGGATGTTATCTTGTGAAACTCAAACATTGATAATGAAGGCATTTGCCATGAAAACAGTGAAATATTGATAATGAAAGCTTGGAACATATCTCAGGGATAGGTTGCAAGTGCAGAAAAATTTGTTCCAAGGTTGGTGTTCTTACATAATATCTTATCTTTTATAAATTTTATATACTTTTTTTTTTGAAATTATTGTCGAAAATATTTAAACCAATAGTAAAGTTGTTCTATTATTATTCAATATTTTGATTAGTAACTTTATGTTTCCGTTAATATTCAATAATTTGATCAATAACTCCATGTTCCCGTTAATATTCAATATTTTAATTAGTAATTTCATGTTCTCGATAATATATAATATTTTAGAACAATAATTTCATGTTCGTTTTAATATTTAATATTTTAATCAGTAACTTTATGTTGTCGTTAATATTGAATATTTGATCAGTAACTTCATATTCCCGTTAATATTAAATATTTTTATTAGTAATTTCATGCTTCCGTTAATATTCAATAGTTTGATCAATAACGTCATGTTCCTGTTAATATTCAAGATTTAAATTAGTAGATTCATGTTTCCGTTATTAATCAATATTTTGATTTATAACTTCATGTTCCCATTAATATTTAATATTTTGATCAGTAATTTAATATTCCTGTTAATATTCAACATTTTGATTCATGTTTCCGTTAATATTAAATATTTGTATTATCTTAAATAATTTTGAATATTAGATTTTCCATATATTACCAAAATTGTTTTACATCAATAATATATATTTCGATTTTTCATATATTATTTTGAAAACTTTTGTATCTTGAATTATAAATAATTTATAAATAAAAATATTCGATACATAAATAATTAAAAAAACAAAACATAATATTTTTATCGTGTTGGATTAATATATTATTTTTAATTTTATTTTCTCTGATTGCACAACGAAATATAATAACCTGTGCGTTTGCACGGATATGAATATTGTTACTCGTGCACACATGATATTTGTGTGTTTCATATATAAAAAATCAATTTACAAATATTATTCCTATACATAAATTATTTTTTTTGGAATTATTTATAAAAATATTTAAATCAATAGTAAACTTATTTTCGTTATTATTATTCAATATTTAATTAAATGTGTTAATAATAGTACCATATACGCGTACCATATAAGTACGTGTGTGTACATGTACTATATTATTTCGTATTTTGATGGAATTGACCCGTTAAAGTTTTGATTTTAATATTTCAATTATTTTATATTATATATAAATAAATTTATATTGATCACTGAGGGACTTGTTCGGTTAAAATTTTAAATTTTATAAATGACAAACAAATTGTATGATTAATAAAAAATATCATACTATTTTGATACTATTTATTCATACATTACTTATGTTATTCATTTAAATTGTATGTTTATTTTGTACCCAACAAATTTTGTATGATTATTTATATAATTATATAAATTGATCATCTTATGCTTATATACATTTAAAAAATTTGACGTCAATAAAACATGTGATTCTCCTATCAATTCATAGATTAAAAACTCTATACACTATTTTATGCATAGTAATAAACTATCATGTTCCCATTTATATATATATATATATATATATATATATATATATATATATATATATATATATATATATATAATTGTTTTTATGCGGTTCTCATATTTAATATTTAATTGTCCTTTATTGAATTGATTACTAAATTTTTAATAAATTTTTTTATATATAAATTATTTAAGCTAAGTAATGATCTCATATAAAATAAAAATAAATTACAGGATATATCATTTAAAACTTATTTAAAGGTTATTAAAGAATATTAGATAAATAAATATTTAGACATAAATTAAAAAGTTAGAGTAATAATTATATAATTTATTTAATGATAAAGTCTAATAAAAGATTTGAAAGATTCTTAACCTTCTATTTAAGATATATTAAAAAATAATAACGTAAATTTTGTATGAGTTGAATGGTATTAAAAACTTAAAGAAAATTACACAAACTTAATGATTAAAAAAAACCTATAAGGTAAGTATTTCCAATTTCTCCATTAAATACTTTTTTAAAATAAACTTTATGATTCAACTTTATTCACTTTTCCGGCGTTCTTTCTCTTTTTTCCGGGACGGTGGATTGGAAGTTAGCCCAGAGGAAGAATTTTCGAGCAGTTAACCCTAAATGGGATTGTTTCCCTTTCAATGGCGGTCGCAAGGTGGGTGATGGGGAGGTAATCACATCCATTTTCTTCTCTGAAATACCGAACAGAATCATAGCCAAAGACATTTTCGAGCTGTTCGGTTGTCACGGTGATGTAATAGAGGTGGTGATTCCACCAAGGAAAAACAAGCTTGGAAAGAGATTTGGTTTCGCTCGGTTCGTGGAGGTGGAATACGGGAGGTTATTGGCGGTGAGACTTGATAATATCTTGATTAAGGGAAGGAAGATTCATGCCAACATTCCTAGATTTGAGAGAAATAAGGGGTTTGGAGGAGTGGAGGCGAAAAGAGGTGGTGAGGGTCGGTCTAGCAAGGGGAGAGAGTCTGATGGTGAGCAGAGGTGTTAGAACAAGAATTGTTCGGATCAATAATCTTAGTTTTGATGATAACAATGTATATGAATTTTACTCAAGATAATGTGGTACTCTAATCCTATGCAATCTCCTTTTCAGGAAATATATAAAGAGTATGCACAAATCAACGCTAAGAAGCTTTGACTCAGAAGGTTCAGTATGCAATTTCAGCACATGGTCTGGCAAGACATCAGAAGATGGTCAAGCAGAATCAGAACATGGTCTATTAGAAGCATCAGAAGAACTTGAGTTCAGAAGCAGAAGCATTGAAGTCATGGAATCACGCTCAGAAGCATATCAAGATCAGAAGATCAGAAGATGCTCTGCACCAAGTTGTTTGTACTCTGATGATTTTCAACGTTGTATTTACAAAGAACAAATCAGAATCAAGTACTAGATGGCAGACTACGCTGACTGACAAAAGGAACGTTAGAAGCTACTAAAGGCAATGTCAGTAGTCACAGCAAAAGCAAGGCTCGAGGTAGTTGACAAAACAGTGAAACATTAAATGCAATGCTGTACGGAATACGCAAAGCATTAAATGCTCCCAACGGTCATCTTCTCAAACGCCTATATAAATGAAGTTCTGATGAGAAGCAAGGTTACCAATTCTTAACAATTTCTGTGAATATTAACTTGCTGAAACGCTGTTCAATTCAAAGCTCAGAAACTTCATCTTCAACCTCACTACATTACTATTGTAATACTTTAGTGAGTCTAAGCTTAAACCTGTAAGAGAAATATCACAGTTTGTGATTATCGCTTTTAAGAAGCAATTGTAATACTCTTAGAATTTGTTTACATTAATTTGTAAAGGACTAGAGTGATCGGGTTGTGATCAGTATACTCTAGAGAAGTCTTAGAAGGTCTCTAAGCAGTTGTTCCTAGAGTGATCAAGTTGTGATCAAAAGACTCAAGAAGACTTAGAAGTTGTCTAAGTGGAAAACCATTGTAATCTCGTGTGATTAGTGGATTAAATCCTCAGTTGAGGTAAATCACCTTGTATAGGGTGGACTGGAGTAGTTTAGTTAACAACGAACCAGGATAAAAATACTTGTGCAAATTATTTTTATCTTACGAGTTTTGAAACTACACTTATTCAACCCCTCCCCCCCTTTCTAAGTGTTTTTCTATCCTTCAATTGGCATCAGAGCGCCGGTTCTAAGGTGCAAGCACTTAACCGTGTTTAGAAAAGATTCAGGAAGAGAAAAACGCTTCAGTAAAAGATGGCTGGTGAAATTCCAACAAATACATCTACATCTACATCTGGCTCAGCTGAGCAATACAATGTTAATAGTAACAATGGTTACACTAGACCACCAATATTCGATGGTGAAAACTTTGAATATTGGAAAGATAAATTGGAAAGTTACTTTCTTGGTCTGGATGCTGATCTATGGGATCTTCTGTTGGATGGTTACAAACATCCAGTGAATGCTACTGGCGTAAGGCTTACAAGACAAGAAATGAATGATGATCAAAAGAAGCTTTTCAAAAATCATCATAAATGTAGGACTGTTTTGCTGAATGCTATCTCTCATGCTGAGTATGAGAAGATATCTAACAGGGAAACGGCTCATGACATATATGAGTCCTTAAAAATGACTCATGAAGGAAATGCTCAAGTCAAGGAGACCAAAGCTCTTGCACTAATCCAGAAGTACGAAGCCTTCAAGATGGAGGATGATGAAGACATTGAGAAGATGTTTTCAAGATTTCAAACTCTGACTGCTGGATTAAGAGTTCTGGACAAAGGCTACACCAAGGCTGATCATGTAAAGAAGATCATCAGAAGCTTGCCCAGAAGATGGGGCCCAATGGTGACTGCATTCAAGATCGCGAAGAATCTGAATGAAGTTTCGTTGGAAGAGCTTATCAGTGCCTTGAGAAGCCATGAAATAGAGCTGGATGCAAACGAACCTCAGAAGAAAGGTAAGTCTGTTACATTAAAATCTAATTTTAAAAAATGCACTAACGCTTTTCAGGCTGAAGAAGAAGATTCTGAAGAATCAGAATCAGAAGAAGAAGAAGATGAACTGTCCATGATTTCCAGAAGAGTAAATCAACTCTGGAAAAGCAAGCAAAGGAAGTTCAGGAGCTTCAAAAGCTCAAAGAAGCCTGAAAGAGGAGAATCTTCTGGAGGCAGAAGATATGACAAGAAAAAGGTCGTGTGCTATGAATGCAATGAGCCAGGACACTTCAAAAGTGAGTGCCCAAAACTTCAGAAGGAAAATCCCAAGAAGAAATTTCATAAGAAGAAAGGTCTTATGGCAACATGGGATGATTCAGAATCAGAATCAGACTCTGAAGATGAGCAGGCAAATCTGGCACTAATGGCCACAATGGATGATGGATCAGAATCTACATCAGAATCAGATTCTGAAGAGGTATTTTCTGAACTATCTAGAGAAGAGTTAGTTTCCAGTTTAACAGAACTTCTGGAACTCAAGGCTCATCTTAGTATCAAATACAAAAAGCTGAAGAAGCAGTTTGAATTTGAAACTAAGAAGCTGGAAGTGGAAAATTATGAACTGAAGGAAAAAGTTTTAAATCTATCCAAAGATAGTGGATATCCTTCTGAAACAGAAAAATCCATTCCTAGCATGAATCATATTCTGAAAGAATATGACTCGAGCTTCAGAAAGTTCTTATCTAGAAGTATTGGCAGAAGTCATCTTGCTTCTATGATATATGGTGTTTCTGGAAACAGAAGGTTTGGTTTTGGCTATGAGGGTGATACCTCACATAAATTTGAACCTATTGATGATCTGAAGATCACATACAAGCCTTTGTATGATCAGTTCAAATATGGCCATGCACATGATATTAGGCTCACTTCACATGCACAGAAGTTTAACACTGTTCACACCAAGAAGCATGTGACACATCCTAAGAAATATCATGCTGACAAACCTAAAGAATATCATGTTGTTCCTCCTGTTAAATATTATGCTAAACCCAAGTTCAATCAGAACTTGAGGAGAACTAACAAGAAAGGACCCAAGAAATTGTATGTACCTAAGGAAAAGATTATTCCTATTGCAGATATCCTTGGCTGCAAAGAAGGAAAAGCACAACATGTCATGGTACCTGGACTCTGGATTCTCGCGACACATGACAGGAAGAAGGTCTATGTTCCAAGACCTGGTGCTTAAATCTGTTGGAGAAGTGAAGTTTGGAGGAGATCAGAAGGGCAAAATTATTGGCTCAGGAACTATAAAGTCTGGTAACTCTCCTTCTATTTCTAATGTTCTTCTAGTAGATGGATTAGCTCATAACCTATTGTCCATAAGTCAATTAAGTGACAATGGTTATGACATAATCTTTAATCAAAAGTCTTGCAAGGCTGTAAGTCAGAAGGATGGCTCAATCCTATTTACAGGCAAGAGAAAGAACAACATTTATAAGACAGATCTTCAGGATCCTAAGAATCAGAAGGTGACTTGTCTTATGTCTGTTTCTGAAGAGCAATGGGTCTGGCACAGGAGATTAGGACATGCTAGTTTGAGAAAGATTTCTCAGATTAACAAACTAAATCTTGTCAGAGGACTCCCTAATCTGAAATACAAATCAGATGCTCTTTGTGAAGCATGTCAAAAGGGCAAGTTCTCCAAACCTGCATTCAAGTCTAAGAATGTTGTCTCTTCCTCAAAGCCGTTAGAACTTTTGCACATTGATCTGTTTGGCCCAGTCAAAACAGCATCTGTCAAAGGGAAGAAATATGGATTAGTCATCGTTGATGATTATAGCCGCTGGACATGGGTAAAGTTCTTAAAACACAAGGATGAGTCTCATTCAGTGTTCTTTGAATTCTGCACTCAGATTCAAACTGAGAAGGAGTGTAAAATCATAAAGGTCATAAGTGATCATGGTGGTGAATTTGAGAACAAATTCTTTGAGGAGTTCTTCAAAGAAAATGGTATTGCCCATGATTTCTCTTGTCCTAGAACTCCACAACAAAATGGAGTTGTAGAACGAAAGAATAGGACTCTACAAGAAATGGCCAGAACCATGATCAATGAAACCAATATGGCTAAGCATTTCTAGGCAGAAGCAATAAACACTGCATGTTATATTCAGAGTAGAATCTCTATAAGACCTATTCTAAATAAGACTCCTTATGAATTGTGGAAGAACAGAAAGCCCAACATTTCATATTTTCATCCTTTTGGATGTGTTTGTTTTATTCTGAACACTAAAGATCATCTTGGTAAGTTTGATTCTAAGGCACAAAAATGTTTCCTTCTTGGATATTCTGAACGCTCTAAAGGCTACAGAGTATACAATACTGAAACATTGATTGTAGAAGAATCAATCAATATCAGGTTTGATGATAAGCTTGGTCTTGAAAAGCCAAAGCAGTTTGAGAATTTTGCAGATATTGATATTGATATCTCAGAAGTTGAAGAACCCAGAAGAAAAGTTTCAGAAGCTAAAAACCAAAGCAGCAAAGAATCAGAAGATCATGTTGCTGCATCCTTGGAAAATCTGAGAATTTCTGAAGAACCAACTATCAGAAGATCACCTAGACTTGCCTCAGCTCACTCAGAAGATGTCATCCTTGGAAAGAAAGATGATCCCATCAGAACAAGGGCATTCCTTAAGAACAACGCAGAATGTCAATTAGGTCTTGTTTCTTTGATCGAGCCAACTTCTGTTGATCAAGCTCTAGAAGATCCAGACTGGATAATTGCCATGCAAGAAGAACTCAATCAGTTTACAAGGAATGATGTATGGGACTTGGTTCCTAGACCAAAAGGATTTAACATCATCGGCACTAAGTGGGTATTCAGAAACAAGCTGAGTGAGAAAGGTGAAGTGGTAAGAAACAAAGTCAGACTGGTGGCTCAGGGCTATAGTCAGCAAGAAGGGATTGACTATACAGAAACCTTTGCACCAGTGGCCAGGTTAGAATCTATTCGTCTATTAATTTCTTTTGCCACTCAACACAACATCACTCTTTATCAGATGGATGTTAAGAGTGCCTTCTTAAATGGTTACATAGATGAAGAAGTTTATGTCCATCAACCTCCTGGTTTTGAAGACTCCATGTCTCCAAATCATGTTTTTAAATTAAAGAAATCATTATACGGATTGAAACAAGCTCCTAGAGCTTGGTATGAACGTTTGAATTCTTTCCTTCTGGAAAATGGTTTCACTAGAGGAAAAGTGGACACTACTCTCTTCTGTAAACCATTTAAAAAGGATATTTTAATTTGTCAAATATATGTTGATGATATTATCTTTGGAACATCTAATGCTACACTTGGAAAGGAGTTTGCTGAGTCTATGCAGGCTGAATTTGAAATGAGCATGATGGGAGAACTCAAGTATTTCCTTGGGATTCAAATCAACCAAACTTCGGACGGAACCTATGTTCACCAAACGAAGTATGTGAAAGAACTTCTGAAGAAGTTTAATCTTTCTGAAAGCAAAGAAGCCAAAACTCCTATGCATCCAACATGTGTCCTAGGTAAGGATGAGGTAAGTAAGAAGGTAGATCAGAAGTTGTACAGAGGTATGATTGGATCTCTTCTATACCTAACTGCTTCTAGACCTGACATTCTCTTCAGTGTTTGTTTGTGCGCTAGATTCCAATCAGATCCAAGAGAATCTCATTTAACTGTGGTTAAGAGAATTCTGAGGTATCTGAAAGGTACTACTAATGTTGGTTTAGTTTACAGAAGATCCAAAGATTACAACTTAGTAGGATTCTGTGATGCTGACTATGCTGGAGATAGAATAGAAAGAAAGAGCACTTCTGGAAGTTGTCAATTTATTGGGAGTCATCTGATCTCATGGTACAGCAAGAAGCAAGCTACTATTGCCCTCTCTACAACAGAAGCATAATATGTTGCTGCTGCTGGATGTAGCACACAAATGCTCTGGATGAGAAGTCAGCTAGAAGATTATCAGATATATGAGAGTAACATTCCTATTTTCTGTGATAATACTTCTGCTATATGTTTATCTAAGAATCCTATCTTACATTCAAAAGCTAAACATATTGAGATTAAACATCATTTCATAAGGGACTATGTTCAGAAGGGTGTTATATCTTTAAACTTTGTGGATACAGACCATCAATGGGCTGATATCTTTACAAAACCCCTTGCTGAAGATAGGTTTAAGTTCATTCTGAAGAATATCCGTATGGATTTATGCCCAGAATGAGAAGATGAGAAAATCTTATGTATGGCTATCTTCTGAAATGAGATTGGATTAATGTTTTATAAGAAGTTCTGATCTTAAATCTATTAGAAGTAGTGACTCGTTTATTACTAACGTTTCATTGTCTAAGTTGATTCAGAATATCTTTAGAGTAAATACAGCTGTATCTAGCTTTCCAGATGGTAACACGTGTCTACCCTATTTGGACAAGCGTGCGTGCAGTTGAGGAGGCGCCTTTCCTAGGTAACTGTTCTATCACTTCATTTGTCATAATTTCTCTCTCCTCTTGTCACGTAACATTAAATGCCATTCATCATTTTCTGTATTTTCTTTTTCGTTTTTATATCCGTCAAACGTTTCCCTTCCCTAGAACGTTTCCTTCCCCACATTCCCTCTATTTATTTCTCCATTTCTTTGCATTCTTCAATCAAACTATGAGCTCTCTCTCTCTCTCTCTTTTCTCTCACTTTTCTATGAATATCTTTTGCATAAACCCTAGTTCATTCTTCATCGATCTAGCGTTCGTCATGAATCCTTCGCCTAGTTCTCCTCATCAAAACTTTAAACCAGTTGAAGAAACTATGTCTCAACAGTGGCTGATCTATTTGAATAGAACGGATGGAAGGGTTAATAGATTACAGGATGAGAAACATATCTCAGGATGGCATTCCAAGTTATTCTCAAGTCAGATCTCTTCCTTGATGCTGTTATCAACATTTGTCCAAAGGAAGAAGACTTTCTTGAGATATTGGATGAAGTTAGGTTCCATAAGGACTTAACTTCTATGTTAAGGGAAAGCCCATCTGAGAATACGCTCTCTCCTGGTGAACTGTTCTCAGTTCCTCGTTTGTATTCATTTACTTCTTTCTCTGGGAGCTGCTCAAGCATGCAGAGTTTCAAGATTTGATGACCAAGCAAGGGCAAGAACAACGCTGGGATTCATGATATACTGGCTTAGATTAGGACTAGGCTAGGGTTGTAGTCTTTGTGTCCTTGTAGTTTTCTTTGCTTGTTGCACTTGTGTATCAGCATACATTTTCTGTAACTCTTTTTGGTTAATCAATGAAAAGTTTTTTTTTCTTCATAACTCTTGTACTTCTGCTTGTTTTATCAATGACTATTTGTTTCTCTTTCCATTTGTCCTGTGCTTACATTTGAATCTTTTACATTATTTTTGATGTTATGACAAAAAGGGGGAGAAATAGTGATAAATGATTTGATTTATATTAGCAGTTGCCGGGAAGAAAGTCCCCACATTACTAACAGAAGCTGCAAGCTTCATATGTTTCTAAGTTGTGTTGTTGCAGGAATTGAAGATTCAAGATCAAATAAGCAACAAGATGAATCAAGTTCTTGGATTCTTGAAGCAAGCTGAGTGCTATGAAGCTTCAGAATCAGAAGCAAGAAAGAAGAATGTTCAAATATTCTGATGATAGAATATGTTTTGTTCTGTAACATTTCAGGATGTAGAGATGCTCTGATGATGCTCTGGTACATTCAACAATGTTTTGATACAATCTAGCATGAAGTGATGTAAGAAGAAATTCAAGCTCTGAAGTTGTCCGATGGAAGCAAGAATCAGAAGCTGTGAATGTTCTGAGGATCAAAGAAATTCAAGTTCTGAAGTTGTCCGATGGAAGCAAGAATCAGAAGCTGTGAATGTTCTGAGGATCTAAAGAAATTCAATGTTCTGAAGCTGTCCTATGGAAGCAGAAATCAGAAGCAGTGAATGATCTGAAATTCAAGCATATGTGAACGTCTCTACTGAAATACTCAGGGAAGTCTTTTATTTATAAAATTCTTCTTGTATTAATTTCAGGGGGAGATTATTCATCTCAGGGGGAGATTGTTAATCTCAGGGGGAGACACATTCACATTATGTTTATATGCTTATGCTATAACTGTGTAATTGTCTTTTGCCGTCTGTTATTCTGATTGCAAATTCATATCATTTATATATGTTTTTGTCATCATCAAAAAGGGGGAGATTGTTAGAACAAGAATTGTTCTGATCAATAATCTTAGTTTTGATGATAACAATGTATATGAATTTTGCTCAAGATAATGTGGTACTCTAATCCTATGCAATCTCCTTTTCAGGAAATATATAAAGAGTATGCACAAATCAGCGCTAAGAAGCTTTGACTCAGAAGGTTCAGTATGCAACTTCAGCACATGGTCTGGCAAGACATCAGAAGATGGTCAAGCAGAATCAGAACATGGTCTATTAGAAGCATCAGAAGAACTTGAGTTCAGAAGCAGAAGCACTGAAGTCATGGAATCACGCTCAGAAGCATATCAAGATCAGAAGATCAGAAGATGCTCTGCACCAAGTTGTTTGTACTCTGATGATTTTCAACGTTGTATTTACAAAGAACAAATCAGAATCAAGTACTAGATGGCAGGCTACGCTGACTGACAAAAGGAACGTTAGAAGCTACTAAAGGCAATGTCAATAGTCACAGCAAAAGCAAGGCTCGAGGTAGTTGACAAAACAGTGAAACATTAAATGCAATGCTGTACGGAATACGCAAAGCATTAAATGCTCCCAACGGTCATCTTCTCAAACGCCTATATAAATGAAGTTCTGATGAGAAGCAAGGTTACCAATTCTTAACAATTTCTATGAATATTAACTTGCTGAAACGCTGTTCAATTCAAATCTCAGAAACTTCATCTTCAACCTCACTACATTACTATTGTAATACTTTAGTGAGTCTAAGCTTAAATCTGTAAGAGAAATATCACAGTTTGTGATTATCGCTTTTAAGAAGCAATTGTAATACTCTTAGAATTTGTTTACATTAATTTGTAAAGGACTAGAGTGATCGGGTTGTGATCAGTATACTCTAGAGAAGTCTTAGAAGGTCTCTTAGCAGTTGTTCCTAGAGTGATCAAGTTATGATCAGAAGACTCTAGAAGACTTAGAAGTTGTCTAAGTGGAAAACCATTGTAATCTCGTGTGATTAGTGGATTAAATCCTCAGTTGAGGTAAATCACCTTGTATAGGGTGGATTGGAGTAGTTTAGTTAACAACAAACCAGGATAAAAATACTTGTGCAAATTATTTTTATCTTACGAGTTTTGAAACTACACTTATTCAACCCCCCCCCCCCTTTCTAAGTGTTTTTCTAACCTTCAAGAGGTTCATGACAGAGAAGAAGAAACCGTTTCTAAGGCTCAATCATGGAAGATCTTTTGTTGATGTTGTCAAGAGGAAATTCATTTCTGGTTCTGACGAAGGCGGCATATCTTTGCAGTTCAACTCAAAAGAAGGAGACATTTCCAGACTGAGAAAAGCATACGTGGGGGTGGTGACATTTCCAGGTTCGGCTTCTAACATCCAGACTCACTTCGAAGTGGAAGGGGTTTTCTCTATTAGGGTCACGCCGATGGGAGCAAATTTATGCTTGCTGGAGGAAATGAAGGAAGGATACATTTGTGAATTGTTAGAGGAAGGAAACTCTTGGTGGCAACAATGGTTCAAGGAGATTAGACCGTGGAAGCCATCAGATGTTGATGTAGAGAGAGTTACGTGGATATGAATTCACGGAGTCCCTTTCCAGGCATGGTGTTTTGATTTCTTCGTTCTTGTGGCTAACTCGCTGGGTTCCTTCATTTGCATAGATGAAAATACAGCCAATAAATCGTGCATGGATATAGCAAGGGTCATGGTGAGGATTCCCTCGGCTTTCATTCTGGAAGATAAGATAAAAGCGGAGATTGACGGAGAGTTTTCTGGCTTACCCTAAAAGAGGATTCTTTTGGCCCGATGCAGTTGAATAGAACGATAAACGATAAACAGAATCAGTCAGTAGTTTCAAGTTCTGAATCTTCTGGATCGATTTTTGGTGGTGATGGAGATTCAGAGGGGAAGCTGTTCTACAATGGATGCTCTGATTTATCCGATGGATATTCCATAAAGGAAACTATTGTGGGAGAAGCTAGGGTGGCTAGAAAGAGAAAGGGAAAGACCATAAAGGTAGATATGCCAAATCCTGGGAACAGTTGGGCTTTATCAAGGCAGATTGATGATTTAGGTAACCAGCTCACGTTTGACAAAGCGGTGGAGCAGGCAAAGTGGGTGGAAAGCCGTAGCGAATCGAGGTTAGCAGTACAACAGATAGAAAAGGCGAATAGTTTTGTCAACGAAAAGGAGGGTGAGACAGAAAATACCTTTTCTGTCATTCCAGAGTCTGACTTTTTAGGAGGAACACGTCTTTTGCCTCTCTCTTTGTCCAGAGTGGAAAATAAAAGTAAAAGGAGAAAAAGAGTCTTATTTAAAAAAGTCCCTTCTTTTATTGGGCCAGGAAAGAATAGTAAGCCCAGATCCAGTAAGGTATAGGGTGGTAAAGGGTCTCTTATTGAATTGGACTTTGAACCCAATAGAACAAATTTGGAGTCTTTCTCTGACCCCATTTCTCAGTTCTCGCTGCAAGCCGGTCCAACGGGGGGAAACCATTTGAAGCTTCATGGAGATAATTCGGAAGAATCGGCAATTCTAAGAAGTAATAAAAGAATTGTTAATATGCTTCAACAAGGTGGGGGAGGGAGGATGCGGAAATCTATCAACAAATTAGGGGTGGTCTTCTCAACCACTGACGGCGACAAAATTCAGACCCCTGGAGGGAACGAAGTCACGAGCCCGAAAAGCAAAGAAGGAAGGAGGGAGCTTATAAAGACTCATCAATGATAGTAGGTTCTTTTAATATCAGAGGGGGCGGGAGTATCATTAAAAGAAGGAGAATTCACCAAATTATCACCGAAGGAAGGCCAGAAGTTTTTCTTCTTTAAGAAACAAAGCTGAAAGAGTGCTCTGAGTCTGTTGCGAAAAGTTTCTGGCGAGCGGATGGCATTGATTTCTCTGTATCCGATTCCTCAAGTATGTCAGGTGGTCTGTTGATTTTGTGGAATTCAAAAAATGTTGAGGTTATTAGCAGCTTCAGGGGAACTGGTTATTTAGGGATTAAGGCTATATGGATGGGTAAAGTGATTTACATTTGCAATGTTTACTCTTCGTGTCAAGATGCAGCAAAACGTGTTCTTTGGAATAGATTATTGTGTCTGAAAAACAGGTTTCAGGATGGCGATTGGATAGTTGGAGGAGATTTCAACGCGATGAGAAATGGAGGAGAGAGGAAAGGTAGGGCGGATTTGAGCAATCATACTGTTTGTGACGAGTTCTCAGGCTTTATTAACGACATGGGGTTGGTTGATATGCCTTGCAAAGGCAAGAAATTCAGTTGGTTCAGTAGTGACGGTAGATTAAAAAGCAGGATTG
This sequence comes from Vicia villosa, assembly GCF_029867415.1. Lineage (NCBI taxonomy): Eukaryota > Viridiplantae > Streptophyta > Magnoliopsida > Fabales > Fabaceae > Vicia > Vicia villosa. The sequence goes on along the minus strand of NC_081184.1, from coordinate 127,708,506 downwards.
ATCGTTTTTTGGTATCTAACAACATTGTGAATTGGTGGGGATTGGTAGGGCAGCATATTGGTGATAGGGACATATCCGATCATTGTCCCATTTGGCTTGTTGCAAATAAGAATGACTGGGGACCCAAGCCATTCAAATTCAACAATGAGTGGTTCCAAAATAAAGATTTTCTCGGTTACCTTGAGAAGGAATGGAAGGAGATTAAAGTGTACGGTCGGGGGGATTTCGTTTTGAAGGAGAAATTGAGGCTCATGAAAGGCAAACTTAGATGGTGGAACGAGAATGTTTTCGGGAGAATAGACATGGAGATAGAGGAGGATGTTAGGGATTTGAATGTGTTGGATAATCTTCCCTCGGAAAATGATGAAGAAGAAGGTGTTAGGAAAAGGGTTAATAATAGATTTTGGATGAACCTTAAGATAAAGGAGAATATGTTGATTCAAAAGGCGAGATTGAAGTGGCTCAACGACGGTGACGATAATAGTAAAATTTTCCACTTGGTGATGAAGCGTGGTCTAAGACGTAACTTCATCGGTCCTATTGTAACTTCTAGAGGTTTAGTTAGTAACGTGGAGGAGGTAAGGGAAGCGGTTTTCGAGCACTTTGAATCCAAATTTAAGGAGAGTGAGAAGTATAGTACAATTCTTGATGGAGAAGCTCCTTATTCTCTTAGCGAAGAGGACAATCTTTTTCTTGAATCTCCTTTTGTTGAAAGTGAAATTAAAGAAGCGGTTTGGAGTTGCGATGGAAATAAGAGCCCGGGACCGGATGGTTTTTCCATATCTTTCTTTAAAAATTGTTGGGTGTTTGTGAAGGAGGATGTAATCGCGTGTTTTAGGGAATTCCAAAGGGGGGCTATTCTATCTAAAGCAATTACGCCTTCTTTTCTTGCTTTGATACCTAACTCTAATAACCCTTTAGGCTTAGACGACTATAGACCCATTTGCTTGATTGGTTGCATTCACAAGATCATATCGAAAGTTTTGGCGGCTAGAATTAAAAAGCTGATAGGTAAGATTATTTCTAATTGTCAAAGTGCCTTCGTTCCGAGAAGGCAATTGTTGGACGGGGTGCTAGTGGCGAATGAAATGGTGGATTTTGCAAAGAAGGAAAAGAAAGGATGTTTGCTTTTCAAGGTAGATTTCGAAAAAGCCTATGATAATGTGAATTGGGAATTTCTTCGCTTTATGATGCGTAGATTGGGCTTCGGGGAGGTGTGGATAAGTTGGATGAATGCTTTGATTTTTAATAGCCACATGTCGGTGATGGTAAATGGGTGCCCCACAAAAGAATTCAAGGTAGAAAAGGGATTAAGGCAAGGCGATCCCATCTCTCTGTTTCTTTTTCTTATTGTGGCGGAAGGGTTGAAGGAATTGGTTAATAAAGCAGTGGAAAACGAAGATTTTGCGGGGTTTGATTTCAAGGGGAGGAGTTTCATAGATGTCCTCCAATTCGCGGATGACACGCTTTTGGCGCGGAATGGGACTTGGTCTCATCTTTGGGCAATTAAATCGGTCTTGAAAGCGTTTGAGTTGATCTCGGGGCTTGGCATTATTACCACAAGAGTAAAATCATTAGTTTTAACGTTAGTGAACATTTTATGGAGGTAGCCGCTAATTTCCTCGGTTGTAGGAGAGAAGAAAAGGAATTCACTTTCTTGGGGATTCCAATTGGTAGCAACCCTAGAAGAGTAAACACGTGGGAACCTTTGATGAGGAAGATCAAGAAAAGATTGTCTAGTTGGAAAGGGAGATTCCTTAGTTTTGGAGGGAGACTTACTCTTGTGAAATCGGTGTTGGGAAGCTTAGCAATTTTCTACTTATCTTTCTATAAGGCACCTAAGAAGATTGTTAAGGATATTGTGAAAATCCAAAGCAATTTCCTATGGGGAGGTTTAGAGGGTAAGAGGTGTGTTCATTGGGCTAGTTGGGATACGGTATGTGTCATACCCCAAAATTTGCCTTCCTTATTCCATTTACAATGATTCAAAGTTCAAGATTCAATTACAAGGATTACTCATTCAAAAAGCCCAGATGATCCACAGTCAACTGGTTTGACCTAAAAGTCAACCATAATCAGAGCACAGTCAAAACCTCCCAATTTTGGTCAACATCAAGTATGTGAGGTTATATCCATCATTTGATCAAAGATTGATCATGGTTCCATTAATAGAAACTCAGAGATGAACAAATACAAAAAGGTTCAAATTAGGGTTTCTTAGGAGAAAGTCAACTCAACTTTGACTGGACATAACTCTCACATGGAACATCAAAAATTCCCCACTTAAAGCCTATTTTGAAGGAAATTGGATTCCCTACAACTTTGTCTCTCACAAGCCAGGGCTAGAAATGATTCATTTGAGAGATACAGTGCAAAAGATTACGGGTCCTTTTCAAACATCATTCAAAAAGCAGTTTTTTGTCAAAGAGGATATGATCAAGATAAAAGCTCCAAATGGAAAATACGTTCCAAAGTGGCTTATAGAGGACATCTTGAGGTTTCCAAAAAGTCCTAGAACTTTTCCATACCTTAAAAATTGAGGGAGATACGCCTCGTCAAAGTTGGTCGATTTTGAAGGCAGAATGTGAAACAAAAGTGGTTCAAAATGGATATTTTTGCAAATGGGCCTATCTTGTTATGACCCAAACTTCATTATAAGGTTATTAAGAGCCTCCAAGTCCAAAGCCACGAATTTTGACAACTATTGTATTTTTAATGAATTTTTATTCATTTAAAATGCTATTTAAATAAAGAAAAGTGAAGAAAATATGGGAGATTTGTTTTAGTTTTATTTTCCAATCCACTTCAATCACATAAATGCCATATATTTGATACAATTTCGTGAGAGAGAGGATTGGTAAGAGGAGATTGGATTTAGGCTTATTTTAGAAGGTTTTAAAGGTCGATTTTCATCAAATTGCAATATCTTGATTCAATAGGATCTGGTTCAGAATTGTTAACCTAATACAATGCCTATATATAATACAATAATACCATATGCAAAAGGGGTGGTTTTTCTGGCCTCCATGAGCCGTGGTCGAATTCCAAAATTGCAAGAAAACTTGAAAATCGATTTCAAGGTTAGGGCTCTTTTCAAGGAGATTTGAATGTTCTAATAGTTTCCCAGGCCCTTTCTGAAGCGAATACAACATCTATCAACATCCAAAGCGTCACGCATCACTTACGATACTCTCACGGTTTGGCAAATATTTCTCTTATTCGATTGTACCAAATAACACGTCATGAATGCTTTATGATCATGTATATGAGTTCTTATGAATGTGGGGATCGTTTCTGGATCATCAATTTCGAGTTTAGATACAGATTTTGCTAGTTGCCATTGTTAGGTTAGGAAGCTTTGAATTTGGGGCTCTGTAATATAGGTAGAATCAGTCCAAATCGACGACACCATTGCACTCAGAGGAAGATTTCTAATCGGATCAAGCTTTGATTTTGAATTTATACGTTGTATTTTGTGATATGTGCAATTGCAGGGGTATGGCCACAAATGAAAAACCGTAGCCATAGGTGTATATTGTTTTCAGAAAAAACACGAAGAAGAAGATACTGTAGGGCGCGTGTTTTCATTTAAAAAAAATAAAGTCTTATGTCTTTTATATATTATTCTTTTGTTTTATCTTATAAGCATCTAATGACTATAGCGTAGGTGGCCAGGTTGTACAAGGTGGGACACATGAGGACTGGGTTCGATCCCTGGTGCCTCACCTTTTATTTTCTGTATTTTAACCCTCTCTATGATCCAGCGCACTCTTCCCTTCGTACGCCCATGGTGTGTCCTCAGTTGTCACCATCAGACTCAACACCACTCAGATCCAACGGCCACAAGATTGCAAGCACACCGTGGGCATTCAGAGGTCAACCGCACGGGATAATACGCCCAGGTTTTATCATTCTTTTTATATATTATATACATGATTATCTAATTAAACTCAATATTTTTGAATATATATAATTTGGTTAAAAATTAAATTAATAGTAAAATTAAATTAGGATTAGGCTATAATTAGGGTTTAGAATTGTTCCCCCGATTATTTTCTCGATTATTCGATTTAATTAATTTTAACTATAAAAATAACAAAAACCCTAAAAAGGTTTATTCATCCATTAGGGTTCGCTCAATCCCATTGGCCCTTGGCCAAATATTAGGATTTAAATTATTATTCGTTTCGACTAAATTTATTGGTCGCGATGATTAATAATCGATTAATTTGATTAATCAAATCCTATAAATTAAAATAATATAATTCAAATAAACTCATTTTTGCTAAATGGTTTTAACCAAAGCTATTGGTTACGATGATTAGCATTTCCTCTTTATCAAATTCGTTATTATTTGTAATCAAATCTATTGATTATGAGGGGTAACGATAAAATGAAATAAATAAAACACATCAATTTGCTAACGGTGATAATCGAATCAATCGATTAGAATAATTAGCAATGCTTTTATTAATCTGTTAATTATGGTGATCAAACCTATTGATCATCGCGATTAATGGTAACAAATTAAAATCAGGGTTGTACGCCCAAACCTCAAAACACTTTTCAAACCTTTCAAAACATCAATATCAAACTACGGATTTTCATCCTCATTCAAAACTACGATAGGCTATTCAAAGGCCTCCAAAACCATATCAAATCAAATTTCAAACTCAAAGGGCGTACAACCCGTCCCCCGAACTACGTTGACTCTGATTCTCCATAAGGAGATACGTAGGCACTTGGCAACAAGGCGAGTCCCCCTCCCTAAAATCTCAATTTTCCTCCTATTCATTTCCTTAGCTATAAACCTTAATAATTTAGCCATAAAACTGTTACCTTAGATTCAAAGCCATAGGAAAGGGTTGAGGGTGCCTAACACCTTCCCTCGACCTGAATATAGTATCTTACCCTGATCTCTATACTGCGTAGGGTTTCCTATTCGCCCTTCAGAATAGGTGGCGACTCTCTAAGCTATAAATTTTTAGGCAGGTTGCTACAGCTGACGACTCTGCTGGGGACAACTATAATGGTGAATGCTATGCTCCTATAGGTTTTGGCAGGGTTTAGGTTTTGGCAAACTTTTTAGGGTTAGGCTAATTTGCCATTTTTATGGTTTGTGTTTTGTTTTATTTTTATTTATTTTTGCCTAAAATTATTTAATTATTTATGTTTATATATTTGCATTTAATTGCGTAAATGTTATGTTATATGCACTGTTGCGTTATTATGTTGTGTTAAACCCTAAGTGTGGGAGTTAACTTTGAGATCAATAGGGGAGTATGAATCGCCTACGAGTCTCATTGATAACTCCACTCGGAGTGGGTTGAATATTCAAAAATGTCCAAAACGAGGCTTGACTTTGTTGAGGGCAGGACGGGATATTTGGCTGATCTCTCTGGGAACCTACCCCAAAAATTCGAACCTCATGGATAAAATGAGTTGTTCTAAAATCCGAAGAGACAAAAAGTCTCGGAGGCTACGAACAACCCCATGAGACCTTCTAGAACCCCCCATATAAAAGGTTGGCTCCCAAGAGCCGCTACGTCGAACCTATGAACCTGTATTTCTTGAAATATTATGATCTAATTTGCATTGTCATTTTGTATGATTTGTTTTTTGTTTTAGTGGTTTGTTGCTATATCCTTGTGTTTGCATGCATCATTCCTTACCTGCATTCGTGCATCATATCTTATTAAAAAAAAAACAAGAAAAAGGATATCATGCATATCATGCATGGCATACACATTATTTTCATGACATTAAGAGAAGATTCCTCTTCTATCTCCAGAACAAGGGACCATTGGGAAGGATAACCTAACAGCCCGACCATATTATCCAACAAGATTTCAGCAGAAGAGATCAATGGATCATCAAAAGCAATAGGGTGGCCAACGCACCTGGAGGTCCAAGCCCAAACGATCATTCACCCCGTTGTACATGCCACTGTCTCAAGCTTTGCAATGTTTGCTCAGTCAAAACCTGGTAACTCTGCTACCTCCATACTCAGCTCCAGTTAACCCCGCTTCTGGGTACAAGCATCATGCTAGGTGCGCTTATCATTCAGATAGTCCTGGTCATGATACAGAGGATTGTGGGCCATTAAAGCACAAGATCCAAGATTTGATTGAAGAAGGGCTCATTGAGTTCGAAGATCCTCGCAAGTCTAACGCCATAGGTGGCTAGAAGGAGGATTTCTTATATCATTAGTTTTGTTTTCATTCGCAATTTCTTTCCATTTGTTTAAACATTAGTCTTACGACATATGCTGTGTACTTTACAATAATCATTAATGCATTGCTTACGTTTGTCTTGATTCATTCCTAGTGTTCTCACTATATTTAAAACTGTGTTTTTACTCGGTTTTCTCATTTGTGATATTCAACTCTCGATTAAAGTCATACACCTTTTGAGGGAGAATGACGAAAACGATACCACAATTTCATACACTACGCTTTCGAACAGACCGTGTTGACGATGTACAGGCATTTGTTCAATTCCTAAATAATGGAGATATAAGGATGTTAATCCCTCGTCAACCCCTTTGAGCCTAAAGAAGTAGGAGTTTTCCTTCATATAAAATAAAACCCTTAATACATAACCTGGGGTAGGGTAGTTGCTCAGTTAACTTAATTATTCCAAGTTGTTCCTTTGAACATAATCACCGATGGTTCCCCGTCATCATTAAGTTTGGCATTCAATATCCGCAAAGAAAAAAGAGAAAGCAATGCAAGGGCCTGCTAAGTCGAAACCTATTAAGGAGACTTAGGCAAAATTGGGACATCCCGCTGACTGTAGTTTTAAAATGAACAGTTCAGGCAAAAGTTAGGGATAACAAAGTCGAAAAGAGGTCACCACATACCCTCGACAAAAGAAAGGTATTACAAAAAGGAGAATGACTGCCTCTGCAGATAAACCTTTGGTTTTTGAACCATCATAAAAGTCAATGTCATAATTCCCAAAGTCGTTTGGAGCCTAAACGCATAGTCAACTGAGCATAGGACTGGACAACATCATGAAGATGGGGATGGGTACAAATAAACTTTGAGCCTCTATCCTTTGTTTCTTTAAACCGTGAACCAGGCCACGTTACAACCTTTAAAAGTCCTAACTGAAGCATGGTTAGTTCGAAAGCATATCGTTACCAAAGGTATCCCGACTCCTTAAGGTCTACTATAACTCTTGAGTTGATATCACTTTCTTACAAAAAAAAACTTTGTTTTACTCAAAAAATGTTTTTAAACTTTCAAGACAGACATATGCATTCGCATCTTATGAATGTCATTACAAAGTACACTCGTCTATGTGGATTCAGATGTTTAAACATCAGGGAGAAGTTGCATGGGGCATGACTAATGGATAAAAATCCTACTGACTGATGAAGTAGCTTTTAAAAGCTTGTCAAAAGGAGAAACATCCCTTACGCACGACTGGGATGGCTAATGCGTACACATGGCATAACTCGTCATTTTCCCATTTACATGGGGCAATCTGATCAAGATCCATAGAATCTCTCAAGGACGCTGAATAGCCCGTGGGGCAAGTCCATCACCTGGGGGCATGTTGCAAAGGTCACTCAGTGTCAGATGGTGTCAATGCCAGTCTCACATCCTTTCCAGGAACCTTTATAGGATATGTTCCAATCTGTCCATGTAGTCTTCTTTAAGACTGTTCAAATACTTTTTACCCTTTCTAGGAGCCCTTTTTTCAGACAGTCTTTTAAGACGCATTTTCTTATCCTCTCTATTTTCAAACCCTTTCAAACAGTCAGTCTTCTCTAAGACATATTCATTTCTAAGAACCTTTTCCAGGTGGTCTTCTGTAAGACATCTCTTAACTTTCTTCAGTTAGTCTTTTAAGACATATTCAAACTTCTCCTATGCTTTCAAGAACCTTGTCAAACTTTGTTTAAAGTACAGAGTCTTCTCTAAGACAGTTCACCATCCTTTTTAGGGTGATCTTCTTCAAGATATCTTTTCCTAAGTTTTGTTTAAAACGCCACAAAAAAAACAAGTCTCTGTCCTCTATAGGAATATTTTGACCCTCTGCACAAACACATCCCTTTGAGCTTTGTTTAAAGCGCAATCTTGTTTAAGACAATTTCCCATTATTTCCAAGGACCTCTTCAGGTAGTCTTATAGAAGACATTATCTCATTCTGAGTACTCAGCAAATCACTGTCCGTCAGGATACGGCCGAAGCGCATGACTTATTCTGAAAAGCATCTGCTTCACATTCAAATCAACACTTAGCATCAAGGAGACCTCAAAATTGGTCTAATCAAAGACGATCATTCCTCATAAAGACTCTTGAATGGGGAAACCACATCCAGAGGGTTTTCCCAAAATAGGGGCATACAATCAAGGATCCTATTAACTAGGGGCATATCTTTCAAGAATTCAAACACTAGGGCAATGCATATCAGGCAAGACATGGTGAAACTCGAGTTCCCTTTAAAGGTCCCTCCTTCAGATTAAGGGGCACGTCTCTCAAAATTTCTGATATTCGGGAAGTCACACTAGCATCATACAAAGAGCATTGTTGCATATTTGATCTTCTCACGCCTGTACTATTCACATCCCGCAGCGTGGGATAGGCATACATGCATAATTCCCATTTATTTTGAGAATCTCATTACATGACACATGCATCATGACATTGCATAAAACTAACGCTGCCTTTTCAGGTCACTTCATATTCAAAAGGATGTTATCATCCAATCACAGCGCAAATACGATCGTATCAACGATTCAATCTTAACAGATACAATTCTAATACCTCATTCCAAGTCTTTCTTCAAAGACAATCCAGAAGCAATCAAAGAATTTCTCACCTCTCCAGGTAGTCTTACCAAGACAATTATCCTAACTTTCCCAAGCAGTCTTGTTTAAGACATGTCCTAAACCTTTATAGGTAGTTTTGTTTAAAACGTTGCATGACCTTTATAAGAACCTGTCTAGGTAGTTTTATTGAAAACATATCGTATCCTTTATAGGAATCTTTTTAGATAGTTTTGTTTAAAACGTTTCATATCCTTTATAGGAATCTTTTTAGATAGTTTTGTTTAAAACGTTTCATATCCTTTATAGGAACCTTTCGAGGTAGTTTTGTTTAAAACGTTTCATATCCTTTATAGGAATCTTTTTAGATAGTTTTGTTTAAAACGTTCCATATCCTTTATAGGAATCTTTTTAGATAGTTTTGTTTAAAACGTTTCATATCCTTTATAGGAATCTTTTTAGATAGTTTTGTTTAAAACGTTCCATATCCTTTATAGGAATCTTTTTAGATAGTTTTGTTTAAAACGTTTCATGTCCTCTATAGGAACCTTTCTAGGTAGTTTTGTTTAAAACATCTTATGTCCTTTATAGGAACCTTTCTAGGTAGTTTTGTTTAAAACGTATCGTGCCCTTTATAGGAATCTTTCTAGATAGTTTTGTTTAAAACATATCGTGTCCTTTATAGGAATCTTTCTAGATAGTTTTGTTTAAAACGTATCGTTCCCTTTATAGGAACCTCTCTAGGTAAGTCTTGTTTAAGATATCACGTATCCTATCTAAGAGCCTTTCCAGGTTAGTCTTGTTTAAGACGTACCATAACCTGTCTAGGTAGTCCTGTTCAAGACGTTTCATATCTCTTTAGGAGCCTTTCTAGGTGAGTCTTATTTAAGACATATCATGCCTTTCTAGGTAGCCTTCTTAAAATGTTTATCCATTCTTTTCTAAGACACGCTTAGTTCTTTTAAAGAACTCCTCAGTTAGTCTTCTCCAAGACATTCTTCCTAAGCATTGTTCAAAGCCTAAGCTTCTTCGCATCAACTTTCGATATACCCTATTCAGGAACCTCTTCAGGTAGTCTTATGTAAGACATTGCTTCCTCTCTCCTCAGATACGATCAATATGATCCTGGTATGAAGAGCATATGCTCTGGACAAGCATCTTGTCAAACAACTGGATGGCATCTATAAGCCCATCTCCCACAGAACTCCTTCCCTACGCAAGCAAATTTCAGGGCATTTCAGTGTCCAATCATCTTCTACCTCTTCAGGTTCAAGAAGATTGAACAGGGGCAGCTGTCATACCCCAAAATTTTCCTTCCTTATTCCATTTACAATGATTCAAAGTTCAAGATTCAATTACAAGGATTACTCATTCAAAAAGCCCAGATGATCCACAGTCAACTGGTTTGACCTAAAAGTCAACCATAATTAGAGCACAGTCAAAACCTCCCAATTTTGGTCAACATCAAGTATGTGAGGTTATATCCATCATTTGATCAAAGATTGATCATGGTTCCATTAATAGAAACTCAGAGATGAACAAATACAAAAAGGTTCAAATTAGGGTTTCTTAGGAGAAAGTCAACTCAACTTTGACTGGACATAACTTTCACATGGAACATCAAAAATTCCCCACTTAAAGCCTATTTTGAAGGAAATTGGATTCCCTACAACTTTGTCTCTCACAAGCCAGGGCTAGAAATGATTCATTTGAGAGATACAGTGCAAAAGATTACGGGTCCTTTTCAAACATCATTTAAAAGCAGTTTTTTGTCAAAGAGGATATGATCAAGATAAAAGCTCCAAATGGAAAATACGTTCCAAAGTGGCTTATAGAGGACATCTTGAGGTTTCCAAAAAGTCCTAGAACTTTTCCATACCTTAAAAATTGAGGGAGATACGCCTCGTCAAAGTTGGTCGATTTTGAAGGCAGAATGTGAAACAAAAGTGGTTCAAAATGGATATTTTTGCAAATGGGCCTATCTTGTTATGACCCAAACTTCATTATAAGGTTATTAAGAGCCTCCAAGTCCAAAGCCACGAATTTTGACAACTATTGTATTTTTAATGAATTTTTATTCATTTAAAATGCTATTTAAATAAAGAAAAGTGAAGAAAATATGGGAGATTTGTTTTAGTTTTATTTTCCAATCCACTTCAATCACATAAATGCCATATATTTGATACAATTTCGTGAGAGAGAGAGAGAGGATTGGTAAGAGGAGATTGGATTTAGGCTTATTTTAGAAGGTTTTAAAGGTGGATTTTCATCAAATTGCAATATCTTGATTCAATAGGATTTGGTTCAGAATTGTTAACCTAATACAATGCCTATATATAATACAATAATACCAGATGCAAAAGGGGTGGTTTTTCTGGCCTCCATGAGCCGTGGTCAAATTCCAAAATTGCAAGAAAACTTGAAAATTGATTTCAAGGTTAGGGCTCTTTTCAAGGAGATTTGAATGTTCTAATAGTTTCCCAGGCCCTTTCTGAAGCGAATACAACATCTATCAACATCCAAAGCGTCACGCATCACTTACGATACTCTCACGGTTTGGCAAATATTTCTCTTCTTCGATTGTACCAAATAACACGTCATGAATGCTTTATGATCATGTATATGAGTTCTTATGAATGTGGGGATCGTTTCTGGATCATCAATTTCGAGTTTAGATACAGATTTTGCTAGTTGCCATTGTTAGGTTAGGAAGCTTTGAATTTGGGGCTCTGTAATATAGGTAGAATCAGTCCAAATCGACGGCACCATTGCACTCAGAGGAAGATTTCTAATCGGATCAAGCGTTGATTTTGAATTTATACGTTGTATTTTGTGATATGTGCAATTGCAGGGGTATGGCCACAAATGAAAAACCGTAGCCATAGGTGTATATTGTTTTCAGAAAAAACACGAAGAAGAAGATACTGTAGGGCGCGTGTTTTCATTTTTAAAAAATAAAGTCTTATGTCTTTTATATATTATTCTTTTGTTTTATCTTATAAGCATCTAATGACTATAGCGTAGGTGGCCAGGTTGTACAAGGTGGGACACATGAGGACTGGGTTCGATCCCTGGTGCCTCACCTTTTATTTTCTGTATTTTAACCCTCTCTATGATCCAGCGCACTCTTCCCTTCGTACGCCCATGGTGTGTCCTCAGTTGTCACCATCAGAGTCAACAGCACTCAGATCCAACGGCACAAGATTGCAAGCACACCGTGGGCATTCAGAGGTCAACCGCACGGGATAATACGCCCAGGTTTTATCATTCTTTTTATATATTATATACATGATTATCTAATTAAACTCAATATTTTTGAATATATATAATTTGGTTAAAAATTAAATTAATAGTAAAATTAAATTAGGATTAGGCTATAATTAGGGTTTAGAATTGTTCCCCCGATTATTTTCTCGATTATTCGATTTAATTAATTTTAACTATAAAAATCACAAAAACCCTAAAAAGGTTTATTCATCCATTAGGGTTCGCTCAATCCCATTGGCCCTTGGCCAAATATTAGGATTTAAATTATTATTCGTTTCGACTAAATTTATTGGTCGCGATGATTAATAATCGATTAATTTGATTAATCAAATCCTATAAATTAAAATAATATAATTCAAATAAACTCATTTTTGCTAAATGGTTTTAACCAAAGCTATTGGTTACGATGATTAGCATTTCCTCTTTATCAAATTCGTTATTATTTGTAATCAAATCTATTGATTATGAGGGGTAACGATAAAATGAAATAAATAAAACACATCAATTTGCTAACGGTGATAATCGAATCAATCGATTAGAATAATTAGCAATGCTTTTATTAATCTGTTAATTATGGTGATCAAACCTATTGATCATCGCGATTAATGGTAACAAATTAAAATCAGGGTTGTACGCCCAAACCTCAAAACACTTTTCAAACCTTTCAAAACATCAATATCAAACTACGGATTTTCATCCTCATTCAAAACTACGATAGGCTATTCAAAGGCCTCCAAAACCATATCAAATCAAATTTCAAACTCAAAGGGCGTACAACCCGTCCCCCGAACTACGTTGACTCTGATTCTCCATAAGGAGATACGTAGGCACTTGGCAACAAGGCGAGTCCCCCTCCCTAAAATCTCAATTTTCCTCCTATTCATTTCCTTAGCTATAAACCTTAATAATTTAGCCATAAAACTGTTACCTTAGATTCAAAGCCATAGGAAAGGGTTGAGGGTGCCTAACACCTTCCCTCGACCTGAATATAGTATCTTACCCTGATCTCTATACTGCGTAGGGTTTCCTATTCGCCCTTCAGAATAGGTGGCGACTCTCTAAGCTATAAATTTTTAGGCAGGTTGCTACAGCTGACGACTCTGCTGGGGACAACTATAATGGTGAATGCTATGCTCCTATAGGTTTTGGCAGGGTTTAGATTTTGGCAAACTTTTTAGGGTTAGGCTAATTTGCCATTTTTATGGTTTGTGTTTTGTTTTATTTTTATTTATTTTTGCCTAAAATTATTTAATTATTTATGTTTATATATTTGCATTTAATTGCGTAAATGTTATGTTATATGCACTGTTGCGTTATTATGTTGTGTTAAACCCTAAGTGTGGGAGTTAACTTTGAGATCAATAGGGGAGTATGAATCGCCTACGAGTCTCATTGATAACTCCACTCGGAGTGGGTTGAATATTCAAAAATGTCCAAAACGAGGCTTGACTTTGTTGAGGGCAGGACGGGATATTTGGCTGATCTCTCCGGGAACCTACCCCAAAAATTCTAACCTCATGGATAAAATGAGTTGTTCTAAAATCCGAAGAGACAAAAAGTCTCGGAGGCTACGAACAACCCCATGAGACCTTCTAGAACCCCCCATATAAAAGGTTGGCTCCCAAGAGCCGCTACGTCGAACCTATGAACCTGTATTTCTTGAAATATTATGATCTAATTTGCATTGTCATTTTGTATGATTTGTTTTTTTGTTTTAGTGGTTTGTTGCTATATCCTTGTGTTTGCATGCATCATTCCTTACCTGCATTCGTGCATCATATCTTATTAAAAAAAACAAGAAAAAAGGATATCATGCATATCATGCATGGCATACACATTATTTTCATGACATTAAGAGAAGATTCCTCTTCTATCTCCAGAACAAGGGACCATTGGGAAGGATAACCTAACAGCCCGACCATATTATCCAACAAGATTTCCGCAGAAGAGATCAATGGATCATCAAAAGCAATAGGGTGGCCAACGCACCTGGAGGTCCAAGCCCAAACGATCATTCACCCCGTTGTACATGCCACTGTCTCAAGCTTTGCAATGTTTGCTCAGTCAAAACCTGGTAACTCTGCTACCTCCATACTCAGCTCCAGTTAACCCCGCTCCTGGGTACAAGCATCATGCTAGGTGCGCTTATCATTCAGATAGTCTTGGTCATGATACAGAGGATTGTGGGCCATTAAAGCACAAGATCCAAGATTTGATTGAAGAAGGGCTCATTGAGTTCGAAGATCCTCGCAAGTCTAACGCCATAGGTGGCTAGAAGGAGGATTTCTTAGATCATTAGTTTTGTTTTCATTCGTGTCATACCCCAAAATTTGCCCATGCATTTTCTCCTATTCAAAATCAGATCAATGCACAAAGCTCATAAGACACATTCTCCTATACAAAGGCTCTGAACTAGGGTTTGATTCTTTCAAAGGAAAATCACTGAATCAATGGCTTCCAAGCATCTCATATGGCTCAACATATCTCACAATACCTCCATACAATAAAATTGAGAGAGCTATGACTTGTTGAAAGTTGGTCAAGTTTGGAGAAATGCACAAAAGTTAAATGAGAGCAAAATGGACTTTTTGGATCAATGGACTTGAAAGATGGATTTGAGATATGTCTATGGGCTTTATATGGGCCATTAAACTAATTAGTTTGTTTATATAAGATTTATTTTATTTATTTGAATTTTAATTTATTTAAATATAAGTAAATCATATAAATGTGAAATATTAGTTTTAATCAAAAATTTGATTTCCCATCAAATATAACCAGTCAAAGAGAATCTTGAGGGCCAAGTAATTTAATTGGTGCATGGCTTTGTTATCTTTTTATTTTAAATATTTTTTGATTTTTATATAAGTCAAAATAAATTAAAATAAAATATCAAAAGATTGATTTAGGTTTATAATTATATTATTTTTCAAATCTCCAAACAAAAGCTCAATCACGTGGACTTCATAGGACAACAAAAGCAAGTTCTCAATCAAATATTTCCTCTTTCAAAGCAAATATTTTTGATCCAAATTGATTTGATTCTCTCAAAAGATGTATGACCTAATTCAAGCCTCATATATAAAGAAGCATGTCCAGAACGCAGGAGGGGGCGGCAGCCAAAAGAGTCAGATCCGAGTACATTCAAGGGCAAAAAGTTGAGATCGATTTTGGAGATAGAAGGAGAATCGAAGCACTCTGAAGGTCTTAAAACGTTCCTTGAACGATTCTGAAGCTTTCGAGATTGTTACCTTCCGTCCACACGCTCAGGATCGTAATCGTAAGTTCAAGGTTTGCACCATTCTTGCAACCTTCGAATGTCATAATTTACGCATCTTCATCATGATTTACTGGCATATATGTGTTTATTATTACATACTCGTCGTTTCTGGACTATTAATTCGATCACTACGCGTACGTATGGTGTATCACCATGTTAGGGTTCATCACTCCAAAAGTTGGGGCTTCTTGATTTAGGACGAATCAAGGCATAATGAAGGTACCAGAACGTTTGTCTTGTTTAGGAGATTACAACTGTGGTTTTAGATTTCGTTTTTGGTGCTTGTATGCGATTTTTCGATTGCAGGTTGGGCTTGCTACGAACCAAAGTCATAGCAAATTCGTAGCAGATTCATAGTAATTGTTGCAGGTTCTCAGCGAGGAAGACGAAGCCCATGGCGCGAATTTGTGTTTAAATTTCCTTTTAATTCGTTTTTGTATATTTAGATTACCGCGCGTTACAATTTCAACATATGAAAAGTGCTTCAGCGGAGAAGCAGCGCGTCCAAGAACTTGTATACGCAATGGGGGTGAGTTCGATCCTCACCTCCAGCATTATTTTGTGTTCTTCTTTCTACTCAAGTTTGCATGGGGATCCGATGGGCAACGGTCACGAGAGCTTATGACGCACCATCAATACCAACCACCGGATCATCACTGGCAGCAGATCCAACGCACACAAAGGCTCATCCCCACCATGGACTCCCAAGGGCCTATCACATACAATCATAAGCTAAGTTTTTCTTTTTAGTTTTTATTTATTTTACTATTATATAAACTTGTTTTCCTTTTCATATATATATTTGTTTTCTTTTCACATATATCTTAATAAAACTAGTTTGTTATTCAAAATCTTTTTTTTTTTACAAATAACAAAATTATTTATTTTAATTGTTGAATTTATTTAGTTTTATTTATTTAAAATTTTTTATAAAACCTTAATTGTTTTGTTTAACAAAATTATGAGAATGTTTTTTTTCTGATTAAAATTTATTTATCAATCTATTTAATTAATTAGGTCGCGAGACCAATAATTAATTAAAATCATATTCCATTCGAATCCTGATTAGGGTTCACAAGAAATAACCCTACACTGAGTATTTTTTGTTTTGTGTCTTCTTTTCAGGGTTGACTTTTCAAGTACACTCCGATTACGCGCCCCGTCCGTCACAAAGCTAAGTATTCTATTTATTTTAATTTAAAAGTTTATTTTGTTTCCTTTTGACAAATCAGGGTTTGCCTTGCCTTCATCCTCTTCTGCCTTTGCCTTTTCAGGGTTAACCCCGAGGTTTCCCGCTAACCATATCAGATCAAATTAAAAGTTAAGTATTCTTTCCTTTTTTTTTAAATGTTATTTTTTTTAAGTTAGGGTTAACTCTAATTGTCAATGAATTAGCCATACACTCACTCTATTTTTGTTTGTCTGCCTTTTCAGGGTTTGTCGACCGCCAAAGCTACGTTTTTGGTAACCCTAAACTCTAACCTTTTAATTCTTCTGTTTTTATTATTATTACTTATGTCAAACCCTATTAAGGGATCCGCTGGTTACAATTTCCCTCCCCCATATCTGTTTGATTATATTATTTAAATGCGTGGTTAGTAATCCTAGGGAGTGCAACCTTTGAATTGAACATGGAATCACTAAATTTACAAGATAATATATTTGAATATGATCACGTGATTGTTGCACCCACGCACTCTTTTGGGGTAACCTCTCTGTTGCCTTGTTGCCTTGTTGCCTGTTGCCTGTTGCCTTTGTGTTTTTTGCAGAATAAGCCATGTCCCTCGAATACGAGGATACCTCAGCCGTGTTGCCTCGATAAAAGGTCATGAGACCCTAAAATGATGCTGCCTTCGATACACAAATGACCTCGACCCTCGGAAGTTGCCTACGGAAAAAGGCTGAGGTATCTTCTGGCTGCCTACGAATAAGGCTTATTCTGATCCTTACCTTAGACTACCTGCTCTTCTATGGCATGGGACAGTCTTATGGAAAAGGATGCTTCGACGACCCTTCAACCTCCAAACGAAAGGCTTCCTGCCCTCTTATGGTAAGGATAGACCCTTTCATTCTGAAAGGCTAAAAAGAGACCTATCATCTGAGTTTAAGGTAATTGCCCCTAATTGCCTTGCAATGCTCATCTTTAATATTCTTTCTCACAATTCTTCGAAAACTGGCTACGCTCATTTACGAGCTAAAGTCCACTTTTTTCTTTCATCTACCTTTTTTAAAAAAAACAAACGAGCAAGCAAAGCAATTAAGAGCCCATGGAAAACCATGGATGCAAAGGGTGCCTTACACCTTCCCTTTGCATAAATTACCCCCCGAACTTAGATTTCTTTAAAAAGGTTTTTTTCTGTTTCTTTTTGCCTTTCCGAATTTGTTTGGATAAAATAAAAGTCGGTGGCGACTCTTGCTTACCGCGACATTCCGATTAATAAAAAGTCAGTTCACCGTATTACAGAACTGGCGACTCTGCTGGGGACAAATTTTCGATAAAAAAGGGGTTACCTTAAAAGTTTAGGATTCATTTAAATGTTTTCTATTGTTTGCTTTGTTTGATTTAATTTTGCAGGGCTGTTTTGGGTATTCTGTTGTGTGAAAGATCCTAACCCGGATCTGAGTACCTTAGGTATATGGCATGAGATCAAGGAGACTGCACAGCGTATACTGATGTGGTTGATCTGATGGCCATCGTTAGTGTGGCACATTGGTTTGTCCTGGTGTTCCTTGGGAATCGACCTGAGGAAATGCTTGGCTGCCGCGTGGTGTCATTAAGCACTAATTCGCCCTTAGAACCTTAGTCGAACTTGACTTTGGCCTTTTAGAAAGTAGCGAGATGGCTGGCTTTGGTTCCGACTGAAGTTGGTTGATACTCGAAGCTACACTCATATGGACTGGACTTTCAGGACCTTTTCGATTGGCGATTCGATTGCCGAACTGAGATAAGCGCCTTCGAGAAAGGTCAATGATATGAGCTCCCTAGAACCCGATCTTTATATAGGACAGGTTTGAACCGACTAAACTTCAGGGGGAGGGTACGCACCTCTGGACTACATGCAAGCCTAACCTTAAGGCAAAATTGTGTGACTTGTTTGTGTTTGTTATCTACTTGACATCATGACATCATAAACATCATAAGCATCATAACATCATGACTAACCATTCGAGGACCAAGGAATTCATCTTTGTTCTGTTTTGTAGGTCATGGAGACTAGAAACACCATTCGAGTTAACTTTGTGAAGATACCTTCCGAACTGAAAGAATTGGTATTAGAGATTCCTGGAGGTTCCCGATTCTCTGAAAGACATGGTCTCTTGCCCAGTTTAGTTACTTCAGGTTTTGACGAAGAAATGATGAGTGTACTATTTCAATTCTTTGATCCCGAGCATCATTGTTTTACTTTCCCGGATTATCAGTTGGTACCTACTATGGAAGAGTTTGCTGACATACTTGGACTCCCCATCCGAGATCAGATTCCGTTCACTGGCTTGGAAGAAATTCCAAAATTAGAAGTTATCGCTCCCGCTTTACATCTTAAGAAGTCTGATATTGATGGTCATTGGGAAACCAGAAGTGGAGTCAAGGGATTCCTCGCTAAGTTCTTATTCGGAAAAGCTCGCATGTTTTTGAAGTCCATGAGTTATCAAGCCTTCGAAGACATATTAGCTTTACTCATTTATGGTTTGGTATTATTCCCTAATCCTGATCAGTTCATTGATGCGCACGCCATAAAGATATTTCTGACACGCAACCCAGTTCCTACCTTGCTTGGAGATATCCTACACTCTCTTCACACTCGTACTATGAAGAAACGAGGGACTCTTATGTGTTGCATACCTTTGCTATCTAAGTGGTTTATTTCACACTTTCCTCGCTCAGTAATGAGGAACGATCAAAGGCTGAAATGGCATAAGAGAATAATGTCACTCTCTCATTCTGATATCCGCTGGCTTTCCTTATCCAAGGAGAGTGTTACCATCATCGACCGTTATGGACAATATCCTAATGTGCCGTTACTTGGCATACGAGGGGGTATTACTTATAATCCTTGTTTGGCCTTACGACAGTTTGGTTACGCTCGAAGAGATGGTCCTCATCAGATGCTTTTACAAGGGGTTGTGTTTGATTATGAAGATGATACTCAAAATCACCGCCGGAAGTTTATACGAGCATGGGATATGGTGAACAGAATTGATAGCAAGAGCTTGGGGCAGAGAAACTCCATTCCTTTGGGGCCTTATCTTAGATGGGTGCGCACTCGTGCTCAACGTCTCGTCATGCCTTATCCATATGTCCTACCTGTGATAGTGGAGCCCGATTGCGAGGAAAAAGTTCCTCAAGTTATTGCTCATCCAGACATGCCAACTGACATCGAAGAATTAAAGAGATCTTGGATTCAATTAAAAGAAGAAAGAGACACTTTTGAAGCTCAGTTTCGTGCTAAAGAAAAGAAAGTATTAGAGCTCACAAGGCTACTTCAAGCGGAGCAAGGCATCAACAACTTCATCGGTTCAAAAAGGAAGCGTCCATGGGAGACTTGAAGACTTTTGTTTTTATTATTATTATTTTTTTTATTCCTAGTTTTATATTTTCATTATTGTAAAAGATACGAATAAAACAAATTGCAAATCCCTTCCCTTAAGTATTATTAATAAAGTTTCTTTTGTTTTGTTTTAAACAAATTTGAATTCCAAGGTCCTCGAAAACATTGCATATGCATAATCATATCATTCATAAACATGGCATCACAGGTTTCACAAAAATAAATGCCTCATTTTCCCGCTGTTTATTTCAGCAAGGAAATGGATCTCGAACAATCTGTCAAAAATCTTCAGGCTCAGAATAACCAGTTCCAGAAAATAATCTTTCACTTGGCCAAGGGGCAAGAAGAATTAAAGGCACTTCTGGCCGAGAAGGAGAAGGACCAACAAAGGGAGCAAGGTGGGCATGATAAATTGAAATCCAAACCTAAGCGGTCATTCACTCCGTTACCCATGCCGCTGTCTCAAGCTCTACAACAACTGCTCAATCAGAACTTGATAACTCTATTGCCTCCATATTCATTTCCTACTAATCCCGCTCCTGGGTATAAGTATCTGTTGAAAGTATTTGTGGGTAAATATTTTCTGTAATATATCGTATCCACAGGGATTGGTTAATATCACTGCCGTTCTATAGTTGTTTATTTTGAGTTAAGAAATTTGGTTTGGTTTGTTTTATACTAATAATATCAAAAGCAAATAATAAAATAAAAGCAAGTAAAGGACTTTGTGTTAACAAATAAAGAAAGATGTTGAGTCTTTAGGGTTCATCAACCTAATCCTATACAATTATCAATTAATTCACAATAGAACAATCCTTTGAATCATTATCTTCACTTATCCTCAAATAAGATTCCATGTCTGCAAATCAAATTAGATAACTTTTACCGGTATGAGATTCGATCTCTCCAAATCACAATAACGATAATAGTAATTAAGAACGATAATTATGAAAACCCAATTACAATTCCATCTCTGCAAATTGCAATTGAATCAATATAGTAACCTAGGGCAAAAGTTAAATCCTTTCTTTCGATCAAAGATTCAACAATGATGTAAATTAAAAGCAAGGTTTCTTATTGATAATAAATTCAAACAATTGTTCACAGGGATTAATCAATGGTAATGTATATTCATAGGTTAACTACTACCTTAGACTCAACAAGAGGGATTTAGCTCTCCATAGACATGAGGAACATACAAGAATCAATGGAGGAATTCATCTTCATCAATAGAATGCCTTCAATTGGTAAAGAATCCACCTTCTATTGTTCTTCTCAGCTTCAGAATCAGATAGATCTCCTAATTTCGCTCCCACAAAGTATATAACCACTTGGAAAATAGGGCTTTAAAACAGAACTTTTGGGCTTTTAACGCCGAGGCCGCGGCGCGGCAACGGGCTGGCGCGGCGCGCCCCTCAAACAGAAGTATTTTCGCGGCGCGCCTAGGAATTCTCGCGGCGCGCCCTTTGTACTTTCCATCTTTTTCTTCAGCCTTTGAGACTTCCAGCTTTCTTTCCTCCTCATGTTCTTCTTAAGTTCTTATTCAGCTCAAAACCTGCAACAATAACACCCACAAGTGATTCGATTTGCTTTACGCACGAACTAAACTTATTCAGTTCAATTCTTAATAAAAACCTATGGATTCATCACATTTTTGCATTGGTTTAGAGAAGAAATCACTTATATTAACACATGAATTTACCATTAATTTACTCCTAACAAACTCTCCCCAACTTAGAGTTTTGTTTGTCCCTAAACAAAATTACTTACCTCCAGCAAAGTTTACTGACAATCAAGCAACAAGTTTTTCAAAAAGTTTTTCTCAAGTGGTTCAATCCAGTAACTAAGTCAAATACTCCTCTTCCACCTGCAAACTCAGAACATACACATGAAACAAACTTTGAAAGCAAATCACCTCCAGAAGTTCAAAACACTACACAATTGTAATTGAATCAGCACTAATCACTCTCATCAAAAAGCATGATGAATAAACGAGGGGTTAAACACTCATCCACACAATTAAATCAACAAAAATCCATATCATACGTTCACCAAATTGCTCGCATCAAGTCTTGTGGAATCTGAGAATCAGAAGGTCTTTCTATGGTTGTAATGTGGTTTAGATTCAAAGAAAAGAAGATAATCAAGGGTTGTTCCTAATATAGGGAAGCATCCAATTCATAACTTATTTCTTTTTCTCTAAAACTCTACTTCCTTTACCTGTCCATCTTTTTTCATTCATTCGTAGCTTGATTCTTCTTTTTCACTTTTTTTTTTCAACTATCTTTATATTCAAACGTTGTTACTTCTCTTTTTTTTTCAAGCTACGACTTCTTTTTTCTTTCACCGATTACCATAAGTACTTACTCTTCTTTTAAATGTGACTCTCCCCAACTTGGAGATCAACCTGTATTCAGATTATATGAATGCTCCCCTACTTTCTAAAAAGGTCAAAGAGAAAACACATCACCAAATTTTATGGTTGATGGTCCAGAACAAAACTTTTTATTGAGATCAAAACTCACCAGATATTTTCCTTGGTGTATATTATAATGCTTACCTTGACCTCAGGCTCAAAGGATGGTTAGCAAAGGATCACACTCTCACAGAAGAAGATAATTTTTACGGTGGAGTCGGCTCAAAGAACTCTCAAATTCAAACAATTGCCTAAATCACTTCCACAGATTTCCACAGACGATGCAACAACCGGTTTAGCATGATACGAACACGTCAAAAATAATTGATGGTCTTCCTGCATATAGTAAACAATGGAAAGCTTTCCTCACAATGGTTAAGGCTAAGCTGATCCAATAAACAATGTACCATAAAGAACTTCTGTTAAGAATTTACTAACACCTTAAGTTTCATTGCACACATTAAGAGTTTGAGTTTGAAATTTCATACCTGCTTTGTTACTTATTGAAAAAGAGAGTGAAACTCAAAAATTTTGAACATTCACTTACTACCACTTTCATACATGTTGCTTCATTGTTGATACTTCGCTTGAGGTTCTCGCTTTGTTATGGGACTACTTACTCTAACTGGGAGTACATAACAGACATAAAAACATAAAATTGAACATAAAAAATGCAAAGAGTAAATCCACCCCCAAACTTAAACTAAACATTGACCTCAATGTTTCGTAACAAGCCCGAGAAGGTTGACTCACAGAGGGTATTACAATATTACTTGCCTCTTCCTAGCTTTCACCAGAAAGGTTCCCTTATTATTTCCTGAAATAAAAATAGACAAAAATAAAACATTAGAAGTGTGGGTTACCTCCCACAAAGTGCTTCGTTTAACGTCGCATGGCTCGACGGTCCATTACCCCTTGTTTTATGGAGGGTATTTCCTTTTCCAACACTCGCTACTTTGTACTTCCATACCCACAAACTCATGAAGATAAAAAGCATGGATAGCTTTTCTCTTCACTTTACCTTCCCCATTCTTATCACTCTCCTTAGCCCTCTTAGGACTTTTGACATCATCATAATTTGGTTTCATTGGAGAAGATATGTTAGAGACTTTTTCTTGGAGGTTTTTGAGATTTTTGTTTTCTTGTGCACCTTCCGGTATACCAGTTGAATTTTTCTCATTTACCCCTGACCTGTGTTTCTTGACTCCCAGCATCTTCAAGGTTACTTCTTCATCAAATGATTTTAGCGTTAGCGTCCCCTTTTCAATGTCAAGATTACAGCGTCCTGTCGACAAAAAGAGTCTCCCAAGAAGGATCGGAGTTTCTTCATCTTCCGGAATGTCCATGATGTGGAAGTCAACAGGGAAAACAAACTTATCAACTTCTACTAGTACATCTTCCGCTACTCCATAAGATTTCTTAATAGTGTGATCGGCGAACCGTAATTGCGACTTACTTTCACTAATCTTGTCTAATTCAAGCCTTTTGAAAATGGATAACGGCATTAGACTCACACTAGAGCCAGAATCGAGAAGTACCTTTTTAAATGATATATTCTTGATAGTGCATGGCATCGCCACCGCCCCAGGGTCTCTTCTCTTAATTGGGATTTTTCTTGCTGCAGCGACTATACTACATTTTTCGATTGCCATTTTTGGTTCTCCCTCTAGTGATCTTTTTTTCGCCGATACCTCCTTCATAAATTTCTTATACACAGGTACGTGTTCCAGTGCTTCAAAGAAAGGTAAATTCACTTCTAACTTTTTGAACAAGGACGTAAATTTCCGAACGTCTTTCTCTTTTGAATCCTTCTTTGTTACTCGCAAAGGGAGGGGTGGTTTAATCACCTGTTCAACATCTTTCTTATTTTTTTCTTCAACTGGTTTCTTTGGTAGTATTACAACTTCTGGCTCTTTTAGGTTCTCTCTTATTTCCAGATCTACCTCCATCGCCATAGGGTCACCTATCTCTTCTTTCTCTTTTTCCGATTCTGAACCCCTTTGACTCCTTGTTGTAACAGCATTAATTTTCTCCTGGTCTTGCGGTTTTTTTCCGGTTGGGTTTGGTAGGGCTCCTTGTGCCTGTAGAGTAAGTTGATGTGTTATTTGCTCCACTTGAGTTTGCAGGTTTTTAATTGCCGCTTCCTGGTTCTTCTGATTTATTACTGATGTTTGAATGAACTGATTCACTGTCTCCTCCAACTTGGATTGTCCTCCTTGCTGTTGTTGTGGTGGTTGAGTGTATGGTTGGAATGCTTGTTGTTGATACCCTTGATTCGGTGGTCTTTGTTGGTACCCTTGGTTGTTGTATCTTGGTGGATAACCTTGTTGGTATGGCTGATTCTGATATTGATTCTGCCTTTGTCCTTGGTTATTATTCATGTAATTCACTTCTTCTTCTTGCACTGGTGGACAGAATCCTGTTTGATGATCTCCCTTGCACAATTCGCACCTAGCAACTTGATATGAATTAGATACCCCGTTCAGCTCCTTGATTTGTTGTGGTAGTTTAGACATTTGTTGTGTCAAAAGTTCCACTTGTGAAGTTAGCAATTTGTTCTGAGCAAGTAGAGCATCACTGTTGTTCAACTCTAACATTCCGGGTTTCTTATCTCTTACCGTTCGATCATGATTGCCTTGACGATCATTTAGAGCCATTCGCTCTATTATCTGAGTAGCTTCTTCAGGTGTTTTGGACATGAGAGAACCACCAGTTGTGGCGTCCAAAAGTGTCTTGTTTGTAGCTGTGAGACCGTTACGGAACATATGGATTTGGTCAACGTCTGAAAAACCGTGTCCTTTGCACTTTCTCAACATAGCTTTATACCTTTCCCATGCTTCATTCAAAGATTCATTACTACCTTGAGAAAATACTGCTATTGCTGTTTTTGCTTCGAAGAATCGGTTTTGAGAGTAAAACCTTTCCAGAAATTTTTCTTCCAATGTGTTCCAATTTGTCATCACTACCTCGGGTTGATCCAGATACCAATCCTTTGCCTTAGATAGCAAAGAGTGTGGGAACAACCTCTTAAATAATGCTTCCCCATCAGCTTGAGCGACACCCGTAGTACCCGCTAACTCATAGAATCGAGTAAGATGCGTGTACGGGTCTTCATGGTCCAATCCGGCGAAAGGACTTGCACAAATCAATTGTATGATACCGGTCTTCAGTTCTGTCGGTCGCCCGTTGGCGGCAGTTCTCGCGAACTGAGGATTGAGTCTTGGACTATTAGCACATGGACCATTAGCAGCCATGTTGCCAACAGTAGGTTGTATAAAAACTTCCGGTTCTTCCTCCGTGAATAGTTCGTGAAAGAAGAATCCTTCTTGCGACTCGTCAATGGTTTCAAGTTGTTGTGACGATGTCGCGGTTGCGTTGTCTCTTGCTTTTGCTATGTTCGCTCTTTTTCGTGCTTTGCTATTTAACCTCCTAGCGGTCCTTTCGATCTCGGGATCAAAAAGAAGTTGATCGCTAGAAACTTTGCTGCGCATACACAATCTTCTGCAAAACTAGCAAACACGTGAAACAACCAAATAGAGAAAATAAAAATTAAAACTCAAAATAAGAACTATTGCAATGCATGCAATATTGACACCAATCCCCGGCAACGGCGCCAATTTGTTGAAAGTATTTGTGGGTAAATATTTTCTGTAATATATCGTATCCACAGGGATTGGTTAATATCACTGCCGTTCTATAGTTGTTTATTTTGAGTTAAGAAATTTGGTTTGGTTTGTTTTATACTAATAATAATATCAAAAGCAAATAATAAAATAAAAGCAAGTAAAGGACTTTGTGTTAACAAATAAAGAAAGATGTTGAGTCTTTAGGGTTCATCAACCTAATCCTATACAATTATCAATTAATTCACAATAGAACAATCCTTTGAATCATTATCTTCACTTATCCTCAAATAAGATTCCATGTCTGCAAATCAAATTAGATAACTTTTACCGGTATGAGATTCGATCTCTCCAAATCACAATAACGATAATAGTAATTAAGAACGATAATTATGAAAACCCAATTACAATTCCATCTCTGCAAATTGCAATTGAATCAATATAGTAACCTAGGGCAAAAGTTAAATCCTTTCTTTCGATCAAAGATTCAACAATGATGTAAATTAAAAGCAAGGTTTCTTATTGATAATAAATTCAAACAATTGTTCACAGGGATTAATCAATGGTAATGTATATTCATAGGTTAACTACTACCTTAGACTCAACAAGAGGGATTTAGCTCTCCATAGACATGAGGAACATACAAGAATCAATGGAGGAATTCATCTTCATCAATAGAATGCCTTCAATTGGTAAAGAATCCACCTTCTATTGTTCTTCTCAGCTTCAGAATCAGATAGATCTCCTAATTTCGCTCCCACAAAGTATATAACCACTTGGAAACTAGGGCTTTAAAACAGAACTTTTGGGCTTTTAACGCCGAGGCCGCGGCGCGGCAACGGGCTGGCGCGGCGCGCCCCTCAAACAGAAGTATTTTCGCGGCGCGCCTAGGAATTCTCGCGGCGCGCCCTTTGTACTTTCCATCTTTTTCTTCAGCCTTTGAGACTTCCAGCTTTCTTTCCTCCTCATGTTCTTCTTAAGTTCTTATTCAGCTCAAAACCTGCAACAATAACACCCACAAGTGATTCGATTTGCTTTACGCACGAACTAAACTTATTCAGTTCAATTCTTAATAAAAACCTATGGATTCATCACATTTTTGCATTGGTTTAGAGAAGAAATCACTTATATTAACACATGAATTTACCATTAATTTACTCCTAACAGTATCATGCGAGATGTGCTTATCATTCGAATAGTCCTGGTCATGATACAGAGGATTGTGGACCGTTGAAACACAAGATTCAAGACTTAATTGATGAAAATATCATTGACTTCAACTCACCTGAAGAATCTCGCATGACTAAGGTTGTGTACAATCGGAAAGGTCGCAACGAACACAATCAATCTGTGGGGACATTTCTGATCTCTACACCAGTTCCAAAACAAAGATGCAAGTCAGATGCACCTAGGCGTCAATTCACAAAAATCAATATGACGCTGGCTCAGGCATTACGACACTTGTTGAAGTTAGAGTTGATTACTTTGAAGGACCCTCCGAAGAACCCTAGTACTTCTTCTTCTCGTTACAATCCTAATGCAAGATGTGCATATCACTCTAATAGTCCTGGACATAACACTGACAATTGCTGGACATTGAGGAACAAGATTCAAGATATGATCGATGCTGGTGAAATTGAATTCCCTCATCCCAAGACTCCTGCAGTGATCAATGCTCCCATTCCTGGTCACCACAAGATTGATTAATGTTTAGAAGGATGAACTTTTTAGATCATTAGATTTACTCTCATTTGCGATTTCCTTTCCTGTTTGTTTAAACAATTGGAATTATGATAGACATTATCTGTTTTAATAATCATCATCAGTGCATTGCATATGTTTGTCTTGAATAAATTATTTCGTTATCACTCATTTTAAATTATGTTCTTACTTTGCATATGTTTTGTGATATTCAACTCCTGCTAAAGTTGTAAGCCTTTTAAGGGAGGATGACGAAAACGATACCGCAACCTCATACAGTATGCTTTTGAGCGGACTATGCTGACGATGTACAGACATTGTTTCAATTCCTAAACAGCGGAGATATAAGGATGTTAATCCCTCGTCAACCCCCTTTGAGCCTAAGAAGTAGAAGTTTCTTTTTTTGTATTAAAACCCTTGATCATAACCTGGGGCAAGGTAGTTCTCAGTTTAATTTGGTTGTGCATTCTATTTTAAGAGAATCACTCAGTACACCTTTCAACAAGGATTTCAATCACAAGCATTCATCCGCACACATCAAAGGAGTGTTGGAGATGTCAATGAAAAGACAATGATGGTTCATCAATCATCAAACAAGGCAGTCAATATCTTTCAAAAAGGAAAAAATGAAAAAACATATACACCAAGAAAAGCCTGCTAAGTCAAAAATCAAAAAGGTGACTTAGGCAAAAATCAAGGCATCCCGCTGACTGTAATCTAAAAAGAAAAAAAACAGTTCAGGCAAAAGTTAGGGATATCAAAAGGATGAAAACAGAGAAGTCAATAAGTTCCTGAACAACACAATGTTGTAACTACCAAAAGGAAGAAGTGACTGCCATCTCAAAAGTTATCTTTGCTTGTGAACCATCATCATTATCAAAGGTGCAAATCCAAAAGTCTCTTGGAACTTGAATGCATAAGTCGAATTAACTGAGCTTAGGATCGAAGAACATCACGAAGAGGGGTGGGTACAAATAAACTTTGAGCCTTTATCCTTTGTTTCTTAAAACCGTGAACCAAGCCACGTTGCAACCCTTGAAAGTCCTAATTGAAGCATGGTTAGTTCGAAAGCATACTGTCACCAAAAGGGTATCCTGACTCCTTAAGGTTTACCAAAAATGCTGAGTTGATATTTCTTTTTTACAAACATCACATTGTTACAAATATCATGCTTTTACAAATGTCATGCTTTATTACATCCTGTTTTAAATGTTTCAAAAAAAAAACTCAAGACAAACGTATGCATTGCATCTCATAAATTCATTATTAAACATATTCTGCTACATAATTTCAAAAGTTAGCATCAGAAAAAACTTGCACAGGGTACAACTAATGACTGAAAGTTATCCCGATAGACAAAATTACTCCGAGAAGCGATGTCTCTACGTATACAAGGGGCATGGCCCGTTTTGCCCAATCAATCTGGGGAAATCAAGTCAAGAGTCGAAGAATCTCTCAAATGCCAAAAAGTCAAGAGGCATACATCGCAAGAGGGTTTCGAACTATGTCACGATCAATCTGGGGCAATCAGTCAAGATTCCGAGAATCTCTTATGGATACTCGAGCAATCAGGGGCACGCATCCAAGTATATCTAAAGATACCCCCCAATCAACATGGGACATTGTCTTGAGCCTATGAGCGCTGGGAGCATATCACCCATAGTGTACCTTTCATAAAGTCCTCGCGAGGCGAATCTTACCAAAGTTCCTGCTAACTGGGGCAAACCTATGCAAGTCCAGTTTGACATCTTCAATCAACACTCATTGGCACGTTCTAATCAACACAGATCCAGGAATGACAAGTGCTATAATACTGGGGGCAACTCTCAAGACACCCATGTCCCCCCACAGAGCCAGGTTCATAAAATCACATCCCCACAGAGCCAGGTTCATAAAATCACATCCCCACAGAGCCAGGTTCATAAAATCACATCCCCGCAGAGCCAGGTTCATAAAATCACATCCCCAACAGAGTTGACATCTTCAACACCACCGACACTTTGTTCTTCTCCAACATGGCTTACTAATATCTTTCATCCCCAGTCAGGATCCATCAAATTACTATTCATCCCCAAGCAGAAGTCATAAATCCCCAGCTAAACATCTTCAAGACAAGACCAGACGTCAAAATCACAAAGACATAGAGATTTATTTTCTCGACGAAGATAACATAAATCATATTCGCATACCACATGACACAAACATACATCGCATACATCACTGCATAACAAATCCATAACATATGAAGTTTCTCATTTATTTTGAGATACTCATTACATAAACACATGCATCATGACATAAGAAAACTAACCTCTACTTTTCAGGATACTACTACCTCTATTTTCAAGTATTAAGTCGACACCTTTGACGGTTCCTTAATATATCAGAGTTAAGTCGATACCTTTGACGGTTCCTTAACAACCCACATCAAGAGTTAAGTCGACACCTTTGACGGTTCCTTAACGACATACTTCAGATATAAGTCGACACCTTTGACGGTTCCTTATACAATCTATCTACATATCTGAGTCGATACCTTTGACGGTGCCTCAATGATATGCTTCAGAGTTAAGTCGATACCTTTGACGGTTCCTTAACAACCCACATCAAGAGTTAAGTCGACACCTTTGACGGTTCCTTAACGACATACTTCAGATATAAGTCGACACCTTTGACGGTTCCTTATACAATCTATCTACATATCTGAGTCGATACCTTTGACGGTGCCTCAATGATATGCTTCAGAGTTAAGTCGATACCTTTGACGGTTCCTTAACAACCCACATCAAGAGTTAATTCGACACCTTTGACGGTTCCTTAACGACATACTTCAGATATAAGTCGACACCTTTGACGGTTCCTTATACAATCTATCTACATATCTGAGTCGATACCTTTGACGGTGCCTCAATGATATGCTTCAGAGTTAAGTCGATACCTTTGACGGTTCCTTAACAACCCACATCAAGAGTTAAGTCGACACCTTTGACGGTTCCTTAACGACATACTTCAGATATAAGTCGACACCTTTGACGGTTCCTTATACAATCTATCCGCATATCTGAGTCGATACCTTTGACGGTGCCTCAACAATATGCTTCGAATTTAAGTCGATACCTTTGACGGTTCCTTAAATAACCCAACACAGATTTGAGTCGATACCTTTGACGGTTCCTCAACATTCAAAAGAGGGAAGACAGCAAAAGCAGAAATTGCGTAACAATCTATACTCCAACAACTATCAGATGGCATCTACAAGCCCATCTCCGACAAAAGTCCCTACTTCAAATAGGGCAAATTTCTTGGTATTCTTGTGTTCAATCATCTCCAACCTTCAGATACCGACTGGCATACAGACCACTCTACATCTTCAGGTTTAAGATAATTGAACAGGGGCAGCTGTCATACCCCAAAATTTGCCCATGCATTTTCTCCTATTCAAAATCAGATCAATGCACAAAGCTCATAAGACACATTCTCCTATACAAAGGCTCTGAACTAGGGTTTGATTCTTTCAAAGGAAAATCACTGAATCAATGGCTTCCAAG
The DNA here is from genome assembly GCF_029867415.1 of Vicia villosa. NCBI lineage: Eukaryota > Viridiplantae > Streptophyta > Magnoliopsida > Fabales > Fabaceae > Vicia > Vicia villosa. The sequence goes on along the minus strand of NC_081184.1, from coordinate 127,677,345 downwards.
CATCTCATATGGCTCAACATATCTCACAATACCTCCATACAATAAAATTGAGAGAGCTATGACTTGTTGAAAGTTGGTCAAGTTTGGAGAAATGCACAAAAGTTAAATGAGAGCAAAATGGACTTTTTGGATCAATGGACTTGAAAGATGGATTTGAGATATGTCTATGGGCTTTATATGGGCCATTAAACTAATTAGTTTGTTTATATAAGATTTATTTTATTTATTTGAATTTTAATTTATTTAAATATAAGTAAATCATATAAATGTGAAATATTAGTTTTAATCAAAAATTTGATTTCCCATCAAATATAACCAGTCAAAGAGAATCTTGAGGGCCAAGTAATTTAATTGGTGCATGGCTTTGTTATCTTTTTATTTTAAATATTTTTTGATTTTTATATAAGTCAAAATAAATTAAAATAAAATATCAAAAGATTGATTTAGGTTTATAATTATATTATTTTTCAAATCTCCAAACAAAAGCTCAATCACGTGGACTTCATAGGACAACAAAAGCAAGTTCTCAATCAAATATTTCCTCTTTCAAAGCAAATATTTTTGATCCAAATTGATTTGATTCTCTCAAAAGATGTATGACCTAATTCAAGCCTCATATATAAAGAAGCATGTCCAGAACGCAGGAGGGGGCGGCAGCCAAAAGAGTCAGATCCGAGTACATTCAAGGGCAAAAAGTTGAGATCGATTTTGGAGATAGAAGGAGAATCGAAGCACTCTGAAGGTCTTAAAACGTTCCTTGAACGATTCTGAACCTTTCGAGATTGTTACCTTCCGTCCACACGCTCAGGATCGTAATCGTAAGTTCAAGGTTTGCACCATTCTTGCAACCTTCGAATGTCATAATTTACGCATCTTCATCATGATTTACTGGCATATATGTGTTTATTATTACATACTCGTCGTTTCTGGACTGTTAATTCGATCACTACGCGTACGTATGGTGTATCACCATGTTAGGGTTCATCACTCCAAAAGTTGGGGCTTCTTGATTTAGGACGAATCAAGGCATAATGAAGGTACCAGAACGTTTGTCTTGTTTAGGAGATTACAACTGTGGTTTTAGATTTCGTTTTTGGTGCTTGTATGCGATTTTTCGATTGCAGGTTGGGCTTGCTACGAACCAAAGTCATAGCAAATTCGTAGCAGATTCATAGTAATTGTTGTAGGTTCTCAGCGAGGAAGACGAAGCCCATGGCGCGAATTTGTGTTTAAATTTCCTTTTAATTCGTTTTTGTATATTTAGATTACCGCGCGTTACAATTTCAACATATGAAAAGTGCTTCAGCGGAGAAGCAGCGCGTCCAAGAACTTGTATACGCAATGGGGGTGAGTTCGATCCTCACCTCCAGCATTATTTTGTGTTCTTCTTTCTACTCAAGTTTGCAGGGGGATCCGATGGGCAACGGTCACGAGAGCTTATGACGCACCATCAATACCAACCACCGGATCATCACTGGCAGCAGATCCAACGCACACAAAGGCTCATCCCCACCATGGACTCCCAAGGGCCTATCACATACAATCATAAGCTAAGTTTTTCTTTTTAGTTTTTATTTATTTTACTATTATATAAACTTGTTTTCCTTTTCATATATATATATATATTTGTTTTCTTTTCACATATATCTTAATAAAACTAGTTTTTTATTCAAAATCTTTTTTTTTTACAAATAACAAAATCATTTATTTTAATTGTTGAATTTATTTAGTTTTATTTATTTAAATTTTTTTATAAAACCTTAATTGTTTTGTTTAACAAAATTATGAGAATGTTTTTTTTCTGATTAAAATTTATTTATTAATCTATTTAATTAATTAGGTCGCGAGACCAATAATTAATTAAAATCATATTCCATTCGAATCCTGATTAGGGTTCACAAGAAATAACCCTACACTGAGTATTTTTTGTTTTGTGTCTTCTTTTCAGGGTTGACTTTTCAAGTACACTCCGATTACGCGCCCCGTCCGTCACAAAGCTAAGTATTCTATTTATTTTAATTTAAAAGTTTATTTTGTTTCCTTTTGACAAATCAGGGTTTGCCTTGCCTTCATCCTCTTCTGCCTTTGCCTTTTCAGGGTTAACCCCGAGGTTTCCCACTAACCATATCAGATCAAATTAAAAGTTAAGTATTCTTTCCTTTTTTTTTTAAATGTTATTTTTTTTAAGTTAGGGTTAACTCTAATTGTCAATGAATTAGCCATACACTCACTCTATTTTTGTTTGTCTGCCTTTTCAGGGTTTGTCGACCGCCAAAGCTACGTTTTTGGTAACCCTAAACTCTAACCTTTTAATTCTTCTGTTTTTATTATTATTACTTATGTCAAACCCTATTAAGGGATCCGCTGGTTACAATTTCCCTCCCCCATATCTGTTTGATTATATTATTTAAATGCGTGGTTAGTAATCCTAGGGAGTGCAACCTTTGAATTGAACATGGAATCACTAAATTTACAAGATAATATATTTGAATATGATCACGTGATTGTTGCACCCACGCACTCTTTTGGGGTAACCTCTCTGTTGCCTTGTTGCCTTGTTGCCTTGTTGCCTGTTGCCTGTTGCCTGTTGCCTTTGTGTTTTTTGCAGAATAAGCCATGTCCCTCGAATACGAGGATACCTCAGCCGTGTTGTGTTAGAACAAGATTTGTTCTGATCAATTATCTTAGTTTTGATGATAACAATAATATGAATTTTGCTTAAGATAATATGGTACTCTAATCCAATGCAATTTCCTTTTCAGGAAATATATAAAGAGTATGCATAATTCAGCGCTCAGAAGCTTTGTCTCAAAGGGTTCAGCATGCAACATCAGAACATGGTCTGGCAAGACATCAGAAGATGGTCGAAGCAGAATCAGAACATGGGTCTATGGAAGCATCAGAAGAACAAGAGAACAGAAGCACTGAAGTTCTGATGGTATCACGCTCAAAAGCACTTCAAGGTCAGAAGATCAGAAGATGCTTTGCACCAAGCTGTTTGACTCTGATGATATTCAAACGTTGTATTCACAAACATCAGATCAGAAGGAAGTACAAGTGGCAAGCTACGCTGACTGACAAAAGGAACGTTAAAAGCTACTAAAGGCTACGTCAGTAGACACAGCGTGAACAAGGCTCGAGGTAGTTGACAAAAGCGTATAACATTAAATGCGATGCTGTACGGAACACGCAAAGCATTAAATGCACTCAACGGTCATCTTCTCCAACGCCTATAAATATGAAGTTCTGATGAGAAGCAAGGTTAACCATTCTGCACTAAAACAACTCATATTAACTTGCTGAAACGCTGTTCAAATCAAAGCTCAGAATCTTCATCTTCATCAAAGCTCACTACATTGCTGTTGTAATATATTAGTGAGATTAAGCTTAAACGTTAAGAGAAATATCACAGTTTGTGATTATAGCTTTTAAGAAGCAATTGTAATACTCTTAGAATTAATTACATTAAGTTGTAAGGAACTAGAGTGATCGTGTGGATCAGAATACTCTAGGAAGTCTTAGAGGTTATCTAAGCAGGTTGTAACTAGAGTGATCGTGTGGATCTGTATACTCTAGAAAAGTCTTAGAGGGTATCTAAGCAGTTGTTCCTGGAGTGATCAGTGTGTGATCAGAAGACTCTGGAAGACTTAGTTGCTGACTAAGTGGAAAACCATTGTAATCCGTGCGATTAGTGGATTAAATCCTCAGTTGAGGTAAATCATCTCTGCGGGGGTGGACTGGAGTAGTTTAGTTAACAACGAACCAGGATAAAAATAACTGTGCAATTTATTTTTATCTGTCAAGTTTTTAAAGCTACACTTATTCAAACCCCCCCTTTCTAAGTGTTTTTCTATCCTTCAATTGGCATCAGAGCGCCGGTTCTAAGGTGCAAGCACTTAACCGTGTTTAGAAAAGATTCAGGAAGAGAAAAACGCTTTAGTAAAAGATGGCTGATGAATCTGCAAAGTCTACACCTGCATCTACATCTGGCTCTGCTGAGCAACACAACGGTAACAATGGTTATACTAGACCGCCGGTATTTGATGGTGAAAACTTTGAATACTGGAAAGATAAACTGGAAAGTTACTTTCTTGGTCTAGATGGTGATCTATGGGATCTTCTGATGGATGGTTACAAACATCCAGTAAATGCCAGTGGCGTAAAGCTGACAAGGCAAGAAATGAATGATGATCAGAAAAAGCTTTTCAGGAATCATCATAAATGCAGAACTGTTTTGCTGAATGCTATCTCTCATGCTGAGTATGAGAAGATATCTAACAGGGAAACGGCCTATGACATATATGAGTCCTTGAAAATGACTCATGAAGGAAATGCTCAAGTCAAGGAGACTAAAGCTCTCGCTTTAATCCAGAAGTATGAAGCCTTCAAGATGGAGGATGATGAAGACATTGAAAAGATGTTTTCAAGATTTCAAACTCTTACTGCTGGATTGAGAGTTCTTGACAAGGGATACACCAAGGCTGATCACGTAAAGAAGATCATCAGAAGCTTACCCAGAAGATGGGGTCCTATGGTGACTGCATTCAAGATTGCAAAGAATCTGAATGAAGTTTCTCTGGAAGAGCTTATCAGTGCCTTGAGAAGCCATGAAATAGAGCTGGACGCAAATGAGCCTCAAAAGAAAGGTAAGTCTATTGCATTAAAATCCAATATCAAGAAATGCACTAACGCTTTTCAGGCTAGAGAAGAAGATCCTGAAGAATCAGAATCTGAAGAAGAAGATGAACTGTCCTTGATCTCCAGAAGGCTAAATCAACTCTGGAAGAACAAGCAAAGGAAGTTCAGAGGCTTCAGAAGTTCAAAGAAGTTTGAACGTGGAGAATCTTCTGATGACAGAAGATTTGACAAGAAGAAGGTCATGTGCTATGAATGCAATGAGCCTGGACACTTCAAGAATGAATGTCCAAAACTTCAGAAGGAATATCCCAAGAAGAAGTTTCATAAGAAGAAAGGTCTTATGGCAACCTGGGATGAGTCAGAAGATGATTCAGACTCTGAAGATGAGCAGGCTAACTGTGCGCTGATGGCGACAGAAGATGACGGATCAGAATCTACATCAGAATCAGATTCTGAAGAGGTATTTTCTGAACTTACTAGAGATGAGTTAGTTTCCGGTCTAACTGAACTTCTGGAATTCAAGTCTCAGATTAGTCTCAAATACAAAAAGCTGAAAAAGCTATTTGAATTTGAAACAAAGAAGCTTGAGTTGGAAAATTCTAAATTAAAAGAAAAACTTTTAAAATTATCCAATGATGTTGGATCTCTTTCTGATTCAGAAAAATCCACTCCTAGTCTAAACCATATTCTGAAAGAATATGATTTAAGTTTCAGGAAGTTCTTATCTAGAAGTATTGGCAGAAGTCAGCTAGCTTCTATGATATATGCTGTGTCTGGAAACAAAAGAGTAGGCATTGGTTTTTAGGGTAAAACCCCATACAAACTTGAACCTGTTGATGAAATGAAATTCACATACAAGCCATTGTATGATCAGTTCAAGTATGGCCACTCCCATGATATTAGGCACACTTCACATGCTCAAAGTTTACACATAACACACACCAAAAAGCATGTGACACAACCTAGGAAATATCATGAAACTCACATTAAGAATTATCATGCTGTTCCTCATATTGCTTACAATGTTAAACCCAAGTTCAATCAGAACTTGAGAAAATCTAACAAGAAAGGACCCAAAAAGATGTGGGTACCTAAGGATAAGATTATTCCTATTGCAGATATCCTTGACTGCAAAAAGGACAAAGCACAACATGTCGTGGTACCTGGACTCTGGATGCTCACGACACATGACAGGAAGAAGGTCTATGTTCCAAGACCTGGTGCTTAAGTCTGGAGGAGAAGTCAAGTTTGGAGGAGATCAGAAGGTGACTTGTCTTATGTCTGTTTCTGAAGAGCAGTGGGTCTGGCACAGAAGATTAGGTCATGCTAGTTTGAGAAAGATTTCTCAGATTAACAAACTGGATCTTGTCAGAGGACTCCCTAATCTGAAATTTAAATCAGATGCTCTTTGTGAAGCATGTCAGAAGGGCAAGTTCTCCAAACCTGCATTCAAGTCCAAGAATGTTGTTTCTACCTCAAGGCCATTAGAACTCTTGCACATTGATCTGTTTGGCCCAGTCAAAACAGCATCTGTCAGAGGGAAGAAATATGGATTAGTCATCGTAGATGATTATAGCCGCTGGACGTGGGTAAAATTCTTGAAACACAAGGATGAGTCTCATTCAGTGTTCTTTGATTTCTACATTCAGATTCAATCTGAAAAAGAGTGTAAAATCATAAAGGTCAGAAGTGATCATGGTGGTGAATTTGAGAACAGATTCTTTGAAGAATTCTTCAAAGAAAATGGTATTGCCCATGATTTCTCTTGTCCTAGAACTCCACAGCAAAATGGAGTTGTAGAACGAAAGAATAGGACTCTGCAAGAAATGGCCAGAACCATGATCAATGAAACCAATATGGCTAAGCATTTCTGGGCAGAAGCAATAAACACTGCATGCTATATTCAGAATAGAATCTCTATCAGACCTATTCTAAATAAGACTCCTTATGAATTGTGGAAGAATAGAAAGCCCAACATTTCATATTTCCATCCTTTTGGATGTGTATGTTTTATTCTGAACACTAAAGATCATCTTGGTAAGTTTGATTCCAAAGCACAAAAATGTTTCCTTCTTGGATATTCTGAATGCTCAAAAGGCTACAGAGTATACAATACTGAAACATTGATTGTAGAAGAATCAATCAATATCAGGTTTGATGATAAGCTTGGTTCTGAAAAACCAAAGCAGTTTGATAATTTTGCAGATTGGAATATTGATATATCAGAAGTTGTTGAGCCAAGAAGCAACGCATCAGAAGCAGAGCTTCTCAGAAGCAAAGAATCTGAAGATCAAGTATCAGCTTCTCTTGAGAATCTAAGCATTTCTGAAGAACTACCTGTCAGAAGATCATCCAGACTCATCTCTGATCATTCAGAAGATGTCATTCTTGGAAAGAAGGATGATCCTATCAGAACAAGAGCATTCCTTAAGAACAATGCAGACTGTCAATTAGGTCTTGTATCTTTGATCGAGCCAACTTCTGTTGATCATGCTCTAGAAGATCCAGACTGGATAATTGCTATGCAAGAAGAACTGAATCAGTTTACAAGGAATGATGTTTGGGATCTTGTTCCTAGACCAGATGGATTCAATATAATCGGTACAAAATGGGTCTTCAGAAACAACCTCAGTGAGAAGGGTGAAGTGGTAAGAAACAAAGCCAGACTGGTGGCTCAGGGTTATAGTCAGCAAGAAGGGATTGACTATACAGAAACCTTTGCACCAGTGGCCAGGTTAGAATCTATTCGTCTATTAATTTCATTTGCCACTCAACATAACATTACTCTCGATCAGATGGATGTTAAGAGTGCCTTCTTAAATGGTTATATAGATGAAGAAGTTTATGTCCATCAACCTCCTGGTTTTGAAGACTCTATGTCTCCTAATCATGTTTTTAAACTAAAGAAATCATTGTATGGATTGAAACAGGCTCCCAGAGCTTGGTATGAACGCTTAAGTTCTTTCCTTCTGGATAATGGTTTCACTAGAGGAAAAGTGGACACTACTCTCTTTTGTAAAACCTTTAAAAGGGATATTTTAATTTGTCAAATATATGTAGATGATATTATTTTTGGAACATCTAATGCTACACTTGGAAAGGAGTTTGCTGAGTCTATGCAGGCTGAGTTTGAAATGAGCATGATGGGAGAACTCAAGTATTTCCTCGGAATACAAATAAATCAAACATCAGAAGGAACGTATGTTCACCAAACCAAGTATGTGAAGGAACTTCTGAAGAAGTTTAATCTTCTAGACTGCAAAGAAGCCAAAACTCCTATGCATCCAACATGCATCCTAGGTAAGGATGAGGTAAGTAAGAAGGTAGATCAGAAGTTATACAGAGGTATGATTGGATCTCTTCTATATTTGACTGCTTCTAGACCTGATATTTTGTTCAGTGTTTGTCTGTGTGCTAGATTCCAATCAGATCCTAGAGAATCTCATTTAACTGCTGTTAAGAGAATTCTAAGGTATCTGAAAGGTACTACTAATGTTGGCTTAGTTTACAGAAAATCTAAAGAATACAACTTAGTAGGATTCTGCGATGCTGACTATGCTGGAGACAGAATTGAAAGAAAGAGTACTTCAGGAAGTTGCCAATTTCTTGGAAGTCATTTGATCTCCTGGTATAGCAAGAAGCAAGCAACTATTGCTCTATCAACAACAGAAGCATAATATGTCGCTGCTGCTGGTTGCAGTACACAGATGCTCTGGATGAAGAGTCAGTTAGAAGATTATCAGATATATGAGAGTAACATTCCTATATTCTGTGATAATACTTCTGCTATATGTTTATCTAAGAATCCCATTCTTCATTCAAAAGCTAAACATATTGAGATTAAACATCATTTCATAAGGGACTATGTTCAGAAGGGTATTATTTCTTTAAACTTTGTGGATACAGACCATCAATGGGCTGATATCTTTACAAAACCCCTGGCTGAAGATAGGTTTAAGTTCATTCTGAAGAACATCAGTATGGATTTATGCCCAGAATGAGAAGATGAGAAGTTCTTACGTATGAGTATCTTCTGAAATGAATGTGATTTTTTTTAAATCAGAAGTTCTGATTGAATTCTTTTAGAAATTATGATTCGGTTATTACTAACGTTTCATTGTCTAAGTTGATTCAGAACCTCTGTTAAAGCAAAACAGCTATAACGTTTTATCTTGGGATGGTAAACCTGTCGTTACTATTCATGGATAAGCGCGCGTGCAGTTGAAGGGACGCCGACCATAGGTAACTGTGCTAGTCACGTCTTTTGTCATTATTATCTCTCCTCACGTCACGTAACATTAAATGCTATCCATCATTTGTTTCATTTTATTTTCTTTTAAATACTCTTCAAACGCTTCTCCTTCCCTCCTATATTTTCTCTATTACACTCTGTCCTTGTTTCCCTTCTCTATCTTTTTGCATTCATATCAAACCCTAGCTGTTCATTATCTGCAAATCCATCATGAACTCTTCATCAAGCCCAGGAAACCATGAAAATGATCAAAACAAAAAGAGAAAAGCTGTTGAAACATCTCCTTCCAAACCCAAAAAGATAAAGATCACCTATGACCCTCTCAAGGTGAATCCATTCGAAGCAATGTTATCTGGAAACTATTCTAGACGTGTGTTTCAACCCCCTGGTGAAAGCCCTCCATCATCTCCATCTTCTTCCTCATCTTGTTTCCTTCAAGACTCAACTTCCTCCTCATCTAACTTTTCCTCTCCCTCAACCCATTCCAAAGAAATCTCCTCATCCTCACCTGCTGAGAATGTTGTCTCTGATAAAGATTGTGGAAGATCTGCATCAGAACCAAGTCTCCCTGACCCCTCGCCTGGAAGCCCAAGAAGCAGTCAATGATGCGTTTCACTCCTTCATGGCATGCTGGCACAGATTTTGTCTTAGCTAGGATCTTAGTCCTTTGGTCTGTGTAGTTTTCCCTTCCTTGTTGCATTTTTTTTCCTGCATTCCTCTTATGTAATATCTTTTGGAATCAATGAAAAATTTCTTTGTTTTTACATTCCAGTGTGTTTATTTGTCGTTTTATTCATCATGAATCTTTTGAAATATTCTTTTTGATGTTATGACAAAAAGGGGGAGAAGATAAATGATAAATGATTTGATTAATCTATCAGTTGCTGGGTAAAGCTCCCACACATTTACTAACAAGAACTGCAAGTTCTATATGGTTTAAGTGTTTTGCAGGTATAAAGAAGTGAAGAAAATCTTCAAAGCAAACACAAGAAGCAAAACCATAAGAAGTGTTATTCTGTAAAAAGAATAAACTCATGGAAACTGAAGCAAGCTGAGTGCTATCAAGCTTCAGAAATCAGAAGCACCGATAATAGAATTTGATCCATATTTGTTTATTTGATCTGACAAAATTCTATTTGCTCTGATACATTATTTTAGCCTATATGGCTCTGATACATATAATGTGTTCAAATATACATTCTGACTCGTTCATGCTGACTTTTGTCGTTTAGTTTTTGTTCTGTAACATTTCAGGATGTAGAGATGCTCTGATGATGCTCTGGTACATTCAACAATGTTCTGATACAAATCTAGCATGAAGTGATGTTGGTAGAAATTCAAAGCTCTGAAGCTATCCGAGGGAAGCAGAAATCAGAAGCTGTGAATGTTCCAAAGATCCAGAAAACTCAAGTTCTGAAGCTGTCCTAGATGGAAGCAGGAATCATAAGCTGTGAGTGTTCTAGGGATCTAAAGAAATTCTAGTTCTGAAGCTGTCCAATGGAAGCAGAAGTCAGAAGCTATGAATTCTCTGAAGACAAAAGCTTATATGATCGTCTCTACCGAAATAATCAGGGAAGTCTTTTATTAAAGTTCTTCGAGTATTTATTTCAGGGGGAGATTATTTATCTCAGGGGGAGATTGTTAATCTCAGGGGGAGACATATTCATATGCTTATGCTATAGCTGTGTAATTTGTCTTTTGCCGTCTGCTCTTTCTGATCGCAAATTCATATCATTTATATATGTTTTTGTCATCATCAAAAAGGGGGAGATTGTTAGAACAAGATTTGTTCTGATCAATTATCTTAGTTTTGATGATAACAATAATGTGAATTTTGCTTAAGATAATATGGTACTCTAATCCAATGCAATTTCCTTTTCAGGAAATATATAAAGAGTATGCATAATTCAGCGCTCAGAAGCTTTGTCTCAAAGGGTTCAGCATGCAACATCAGAACATGGTCTGGCAAGACATCAGAAGATGGTCGAAGCAGAATCAGAACATGGGTCTATGGAAGCATCAGAAGAACAAGAGAACAGAAGCACTGAAGTTCTGATGGTATCACGCTCAGAAGCACTTCAAGGTCAGAAGATCAGAAGATGCTTTGCACCAAGCTGTTTGACTCTGATGATATTCAAACGTTGTATTCACAAACATCAGATCAGAAGGAAGTACAAGTGGCAAGCTACGCTGACTGACAAAAGGAACGTTAAAAGCTACTAAAGGCTACGTCAGTAGACACAGCGTGAACAAGGCTCGAGGTAGTTGACAAAAGCGTATAGCATTAAATGCGATGCTGTACGGAACACGCAAAGCATTAAATGCACTCAACGGTCATCTTCTCCAACGCCTATAAATATGAAGTTCTGATGAGAAGCAAGGTTAACCATTCTGCACTAAAACAACTCATATTAACTTGCTGAAACGCTGTTCAAATCAAAGCTCAGAATCTTCATCTTCATCAAAGCTCACTACATTGCTGTTGTAATATATTAGTGAGATTAAGCTTAAACGTTAAGAGAAATATCACAGTTTGTGATTATAGCTTTTAAGAAGCAATTGTAATACTCTTAGAATTGATTACATTAAGTTGTAAGGAACTAGAGTGATCGTGTGGATCAGAATAGTCTAGGAAGTCTTAGAGGTTATCTAAGCAGGTTGTAACTAGAGTGATCGTGTGGATCTGTATACTCTAGAAAAGTCTTAGAGGGTATCTAAGCAGTTGTTCCTGGAGTGATCAGTGTGTGATCAGAAGACTCTGGAAGACTTAGTTGCTGACTAAGTGGAAAACCATTGTAATCCGTGCGATTAGTGGATTAAATCCTCAGTTGAGGTAAATCATCTCTGCGGGGGTGGACTGGAGTAGTTTAGTTAACAACGAACCAGGATAAAAATAACTGTGCAATTTATTTTTATCTGTCAAGTTTTTAAAGCTACACTTATTCAAACCCCCCCTTTCTAAGTGTTTTTCTATCCTTCATGTTGCCTCGATAAAAGGTCATGAGACCCTAAAATGATGCTGCCTTCGATACACAAATGACCTCGACCCTCGGAAGTTGCCTACGGAAAAAGGCTGAGGTATCTTCTGGCTGCCTACGAATAAGGCTTATTCTGATCCTTACCTTAGACTACCTGCTCTTCTATGGCTTGGGACAGTCTTATGGCAAAGGATGCTTCGACGACCCTTCAACCTCCAAACGAAAGGCTTCCTGCCCTCTTATGGCAAGGATAGACCCTTTCATTCTGAAAGGCTAAAAAGAGACCTATCATCTGAGTTTAAGGTAATTGCCCCTAATTGCCTTGCAATGCTCATCTTTAATATTCTTTCTCACAATTCTTCGAAAACTGGCTACGCTCATTTACGAGCTAAAGTCCACTTTTTTCTTTCATCTACCTTTTTTAAAAAAAACAAACGAGCAAGCAAAGCAATTAAGAGCCCATGGAAAACCATGGATGCAAAGGGTGCCTTACACCTTCCCTTTGCATAAATTACCCCCCGAACTTAGATTTCTTTAAAAAGGTTTTTTCTGTTTCTTTTTGCCTTTCCGAATTTGTTTGGATAAAATAAAAGTCGGTGGCGACTCTTGCTTACCGCGACATTCCGATTAAAAAAAAGTCAGTTCACCGTATTACAATTCGCAATTTCTTTCCATTTGTTTAAACACTAGTCTTACGACATATGCTGTGTACTTTACAATAATCATTAATGCATTGCTTATGTTTGTCTTGATTCATTCCTAGTGTTCTCACTATATTTAAAACTGTGTTTTTACTCGGTTTTCTCATTTGTGATATTCAACTCTCGATTAAAGTCATACACCTTTTGAGGGAGAATGACGAAAACGATACCACAATTTCATACACTCAGCTTTCGAACAGACCGTGTTGACGATGTACAGGCATTTGTTCAATTCCTAAATAATGGAGATATAAGGATGTTAATCCCTCGTCAACCCCTTTGAGCCTAAAGAAGTAGGAGTTTTCCTTCATATAAAATAAAACCCTTGATACATAACCTGGGGTAGGGTAGTTGCTCAGTTAACTTAATTATTCCAAGTTGTTCCTGTGAACATAATCACCGATGGTTCCCCGTCATCATTAAGTTCGGAAGTCAATATCCGCAAAGAAAAAAGAGAAAGCAATGCAAGGGCCTGCTAAGTCGAAACCTATTAAGGAGACTTAGGCAAAATTGGGACATCCCGCTGACTGTAGTTTTAAAATGAACAGTTCAGGCAAAATTTAGGGATAACAAAGTCGAAAAGAGGTCACCACATACCCTCGACAAAAGAAAGGTATTACAAAAAGGAGAATGACTGCCTCTGCATATAAACCTTTGGTTTTTGAACCATCATAAAAGTCAATGTCATAATTCCCAAAGTCGTTTGGAGCCTAAACGCATAGTCAACTGAGCATAGGACTGGACAACATCATGAAGATGGGGATGGGTACAAATAAACTTTGAGCCTCTATCCTTTGTTTCTTTAAACCGTGAACCAGGCCACGTTACAACCTTTAAAAGTCCTAACTGAAGCATGGTTAGTTCGAAAGCATATCGTTACCAAAGGTATCCCGACTCCTTAAGGTCTACTATAACTCTTGAGTTGATATCACTTTCTTACAAAAAAAAACTTTGTTTTACTCAAAAAATGTTTTTAAACTTTCAAGACAGACATATGCATTCGCATCTTATGAATGTCATTACAAAGTACACTCGTCTATGTGGATTCAGATGTTTAAACATCAGGGAGAAGTTGCATGGGGCATGACTAATGGATAAAAATCCTACTGACTGATGGAGTAGCTTTTAAAAGCTTGTCAAAAGGAGAAACATCCCTTACGCACGACTGGGATGGCTAATGCGTACACATGGCATAACTCGTCATTTTCCCATTTACATGGGGCAATCTGATCAAGATCCATAGAATCTCTCAAGGACGCTGAATAGCCCGTGGGGCAAGTCCATCACCTGGGGGCATGTTGCAAAGGTCACTCAGTGTCAGATGGTGTCAATGCCAGTCTCACATACTTTCCAGGAACCTTTATAGGATATGTTCCAATCTGTCCATGTAGTCTTCTTTAAGACTGTTCAAATACATTTTACCCTTTCTAGGAGCCCTTTTTTCAGACAGTCTTTTAAGACCCATTTTCTTATCCTCTCTATTTTCAAACCCTTTCAAACAGTCAGTCTTCTCTAAGACATAATCATTTCTAAGAACCTTTTCCAGGTGGTCTTCTGTAAGACATCTCTTAACTTTTTTCAGTTAGTCTTTTAAGACATATTCAAACTTCTCCTATGCTTTCAAGAACCTTGTCAAACTTTGTTTAAAGTACAGAGTCTTCTCTAAGACAGTTCACCATCCTTTTTAGGGTGATCTTCTTCAAGATATCTTTTCCTAAGTTTTGTTTAAAACGCCACAAAAAAAAAACAAGTCTCTGTCCTCTATAGGAATATTTTGACCCTCTGCACAAACACATCCCTTTGAGCTTTGTTTAAAGCGCAATCTTGTTTAAGACAATTTCCCATTATTTCCAAGGACCTCTTCAGGTAGTCTTATAGAAGACATTATCTTATTCTGAGTACTCAGCAAATCACTGTCCGTCAGGATACGGCCGAAGCGCATGACTTATTCTGAAAAGCATCTGCTTCACATTCAAATTAACACTTAGCATCAAGGAGACCTCAAAATTGGTCTAATCAAAGACGATCATTCCTCATAAAGACTCTTGAATGGGGAAACCACATCCAGAGGGTTTTCCCAAAATAGGGGCATACAATCAAGGATCCTATTAACTAGGCGCATATCTTTCAAGAATTCAAACACTGGGGCAATGCATATCAGGCAAGACATGGTGAAACTCGAGTTCCCTTTAAAGGTCCCTCCTTCAGATTAAGGGGCACGTCTCTCAAAATTTCTGATATTCGGGAAGTCACACTAGCATCATACAAAGAGCATTGTTGAATATTTGATCTTCTCACGCCTGTACTATTCACATCCCGCAGCGTGGGATAGGCATACATGCATAATTCCCATTTATTTTGAGAATCTCATTACATGACACATGCATCATGACATTGCATAAAACTAACGCTGCCTTTTCAGGTCACTTCATATTCAAAAGGATGTTATCATCCAATCACAGCGCAAATACGATCGTATCAACGATTCAATCTTAACAGATACAATTCTAATACCTCATTCCAAGTCTTTCTTCAAAGACAATCCAGAAGCAATCAAAGAATTTCTCACCTCTCCAGGTAGTCTTGCCAAGACAATTATCCTAACTTTCCCAAGCAGTCTTGTTTAAGACATGTCCTAAACCTTTATAGGTAGTTTTGTTTAAAACATTGCATGACCTTTATAAGAACCTGTCTAGGTAGTTTTATTGAAAACATATCGTATCCTTTATAGGAATCTTTTTAGATAGTTTTGTTTAAAACGTTTCATATCCTTTATAGGAATCTTTTTAGATAGTTTTGTTTAAAACGTTTCATATCCTTTATAGGAACCTTTCGAGGTAGTTTTGTTTAAAACGTTTCATATCCTTTATAGGAATCTTTTTAGATAGTTTTGTTTAAAACGTTCCATATCCTTTATAGGAATCTTTTTAGATAGTTTTGTTTAAAACGTTTCATATCCTTTATAGGAATCTTTTTAGATAGTTTTGTTTAAAACGTTCCATATCCTTTATAGGAATCTTTTTAGATAGTTTTGTTTAAAACGTTTCATGTCCTCTATAGGAACCTTTCTAGGTAGTTTTGTTTAAAACATCTTATGTCCTTTATAGGAACCTTTCTAGGTAGTTTTGTTTAAAACGTATCGTGCCCTTTAAAGGAATCTTTCTAGATAGTTTTGTTTAAAACATATCGTGTCCTTTATAGGAATCTTTCTAGATAGTTTTGTTTAAAACGTATCGTTCCCTTTATAGGAACCTCTCTAGGTAAGTCTTGTTTAAGATATCCCGTATCCTATCTAAGAGCCTTTCCAGGTTAGTCTTGTTTAAGACGTACCATAACCTGTCTAGGTAGTCCTGTTCAAGACGTTTCATATCTCTTTAGGAGCCTTTCTAGGTGAGTCTTATTTAAGACATATCATGCCTTTCTAGGTAGCCTTCTTAAAATGTTTATCCATTCTTTTCTAAGACACGCTTAGTTCTTTTAAAGAACTCCTCAGTTAGTCTTCTCCAAGACATTCTTCCTAAGCATTGTTCAAAGCCTAAGCTTCTTCGCATCAACTTTCGATATACCCTATTCAGGAACCTCTTCAGGTAGTCTTATGTAAGACATTGCTTCCTCTCTCCTCAGATACGATCAATATGATCCTGGTATGAAGAGCATATGCTCTGGACAAGCATCTTGTCAAACAACTGGATGGCATCTATAAGCCCATCTCCCACAGAACTCCTTCCCTACGCAAGCAAATTTCAGGGCATTTCAGTGTCCAATCATCTTCTACCTCTTCAGGTTCAAGAAGATTGAACAGGGGCAGCTGTCATACCCCAAAATTTGCCTTCCTTATTCCATTTACAATGATTCAAAGTTCAAGATTCAATTACAAGGATTACTCATTCAAAAAGCCCAGATGATCCACAGTCAACTGGTTTGACCTAAAAGTCAACCATAATCAGAGCACAGTCAAAACCTCCCAATTTTGGTCAACATCAAGTATGTGAGGTTATATCCATCATTTGATCAAAGATTGATCATGGTTCCATTAATAGAAACTCAGAAATGAACAAATACAAAAAGGTTCAAATTAGGGTTTCTTAGGAGAAAGTCAACTCAACTTTGACTGGACATAACTTTCACATGGAACATCAAAAATTCCCCACTTAAAGCCTATTTTGAAGGAAATTGGATTCCCTACAACTTTGTCTCTCACAAGCCAGGGCTAGAAATGATTCATTTGAGAGATACAGTGCAAAAGATTACGGGTCCTTTTCAAACATCATTCAAAAAGCAGTTTTTTGTCAAAGAGGATATGATCAAGATAAAAGCTCCAAATGGAAAATACGTTCCAAAGTGGCTTATAGAGGACATCTTGAGGTTTCCAAAAAGTCCTAGAACTTTTCCATACCTTAAAAATTGAGGGAGATACGCCTCGTCAAAGTTGGTCGATTTTGAAGGCAGAATGTGAAACAAAAGTGGTTCAAAATGGATATTTTTGCAAATGGGCCTATCTTGTTATGACCCAAACTTCATTATAAGGTTATTAAGAGCCTCCAAGTCCAAAGCCACGAATTTTGACAACTATTGTATTTTTAATGAATTTTTATTCATTGAAAATGCTATTTAAATAAAGAAAAGTGAAGAAAATATGGGAGATTTGTTTTAGTTTTATTTTCCAATCCACTTCAATCACATAAATGCCATATATTTGATACAATTTCGTGAGAGAGAGAGGATTGGTAAGAGGAGATTGGATTTAGGCTTATTTTAGAAGGTTTTAAAGGTGGATTTTCATCAAATTGCAATATCTTGATTCAATAGGATTTGGTTCAGAATTGTTAACCTAATACAATGCCTATATATAATACAATAATACCAGATGCAAAAGGGGTGGTTTTTCTGGCCTCCATGAGCCGTGGTCGAATTCCAAAATTGCAAGAAAACTTGAAAATCGATTTCAAGGTTAGGGCTCTTTTCAAGGAGATTTGAATGTTCTAATAGTTTCCCAGGCCCTTTCTGAAGCGAATACAACATCTATCAACATCCAAAGCGTCACGCATCACTTACGATACTCTCACGGTTTGGCAAATATTTCTCTTCTTCGATTGTACCAAATAACACGTCATGAATGCTTTATGATCATGTATATGAGTTCTTATGAATGTGGGGATCGTTTCTGGATCATCAATTTCGAGTTTAGATACAGATTTTGCTAGTTGCCATTGTTAGGTTAGGAAGCTTTGAATTTGGGGCTCTGTAATATAGGTAGAATCAGTCCAAATCGACGGCACCATTGCACTCAGAGGAAGATTTCTAATCGGATCAAGCTTTGATTTTGAATTTATACGTTGTATTTTGTGATATGTGCAATTGCAGGGGTATGGCCACAAATGAAAAACCGTAGCCATAGGTGTATATTGTTTTCAGAAAAAACACGAAGAAGAAGATACTGTAGGGCGCGTGTTTTCATTTTTAAAAAATAAAGTCTTATGTCTTTTATATATTATTCTTTTGTTTTATCTTATAAGCATCTAATGACTATAGCGTAGGTGGCCAGGTTGTACAAGGTGGGACACATGAGGACTGGGTTCGATCCCTGGTGCCTCACCTTTTATTTTCTGTATTTTAACCCTCTCTATGATCCAGCGCACTCTTCCCTTCGTACGCCCATGGTGTGTCCTCAGTTGTCACCATCAGAGTCAACACCACTCAGATCCAACGGCCACAAGATTGCAAGCACACCGTGGGCATTCAGAGGTCAACCGCACGGGATAATACGCCCAGGTTTTATCATTCTTTTTATATATTATATACATGATTATCTAATTAAACTCAATATTTTTGAATATATATAATTTGGTTAAAAATTAAATTAATAGTAAAATTAAATTAGGATTAGGCTATAATTAGGGTTTAGAATTGTTCCCCCGATTATTTTCTCGATTATTCGATTTAATTAATTTTAACTATAAAAATCACAAAAACCCTAAAAAGGTTTATTCATCCATTAGGGTTCGCTCAATCCCATTGGCCCTTGGCCAAATATTAGGATTTAAATTATTATTCGTTTCGACTAAATTTATTGGTCGCGATGATTAATAATGGATTAATTTGATTAATCAAATCCTATAAATTAAAATAATATAATTCAAATAAACTCATTTTTGCTAAATGGTTTTAACCAAAGCTATTGGTTACGATGATTAGCATTTCCTCTTTATCAAATTCGTTATTATTTGTAATCAAATCTATTGATTATGAGGGGTAACGATAAAATGAAATAAATAAAACACATCAATTTGCTAACGGTGATAATCGAATCAATCGATTAGAATAATTAGCAATGCTTTTATTAATCTGTTAATTATGGTGATCAAACCTATTGATCATCGCGATTAATGGTAACAAATTAAAATCAGGGTTGTACGCCCAAACCTCAAAACACTTTTCAAACCTTTCAAAACATCAATATCAAACTACGGATTTTCATCCTCATTCAAAACTACGATAGGCTATTCAAAGGCCTCCAAAACCATATCAAATCAAATTTCAAACTCAAAGGGCGTACAACCCGTCCCCCGAACTACGTTGACTCTGATTCTCCATAAGGAGATACGTAGGCACTTGGCAACAAGGCGAGTCCCCCTCCCTAAAATCTCAATTTTCCTCCTATTCATTTCCTTAGCTATAAACCTTAATAATTTAGCCATAAAACTGTTACCTTAGATTCAAAGCCATAGGAAAGGGTCGAGGGTGCCTAACACATTCCCTCGACCTGAATATAGTATCTTACCCTGATCTCTATACTGCGTAGGGTTTCCTATTCGCCCTTCAGAATAGGTGGCGACTCTCTAAGCTATAAATTTTTAGGCAGGTTGCTACAGCTGACGACTCTGCTGGGGACAACTATAATGGTGAATGCTATGCTCCTATAGGTTTTGGCAGGGTTTAGGTTTTGGCAAACTTTTTAGGGTTAGGCTAATTTGCCATTTTTATGGTTTGTGTTTTATTTTATTTTTATTTATTTTTGCCTAAAATTATTTAATTATTTATGTTTATATATTTGCATTTAATTGCGTAAATGTTATGTTATATGCACTGTTGCGTTATTATGTTGTGTTAAACCCTAAGTGTGGGAGTTAACTTTGAGATCAATAGGGGAGTATGAATCTCCTACGAGTCTCATTGATAACTCCACTCGGAGTGGGTTGAATATTCAAAAATGTCCAAAACGAGGCTTGACTTTGTTGAGGGCAGGACGGGATATTTGGCTGATCTCTCCGGGAACCTACCCCAAAAATTCGAACCTCATGGATAAAATGAGTTGTTCTAAAATCCGAAGAGACAAAAAGTCTCGGAGGCTACGAACAACCCCATGAGACCTTCTAGAACCCCCCATATAAAAGGTTGGCTCCCAAGAGCCGCTACGTCGAACCTATGAACCTGTATTTCTTGAAATATTATGATCTAATTTGCATTGTCATTTTGTATGATTTGTTTTTTTGTTTTAGTGGTTTGTTGCTATATCCTTGTGTTTGCATGCATCATTCCTTACCTGCATTCGTGCATCATATCTTATTCAAAAAAAAAAACAAGAAAAAAGGATATCATGCATATCATGCATGGCATACACATTATTTTCATGACATTAAGAGAAGATTCCTCTTCTATCTCCAGAACAAGGGACCATTGGGAAGGATAACCTAACAGCCCGACCATATTATCCAACAAGATTTCAGCAGAAGAGATCAATGGATCATCAAAAGCAATAGGGTGGCCAACGCACCTGGAGGTCCAAGCCCAAACGATCATTCACCCCGTTGTACATGCCACTGTCTCAAGCTTTGCAATGTTTGCTCAGTCAGAACCTGGTAACTCTGCTACCTCCATACTCAGCTCCAGTTAACCCCGCTCCTGGGTACAAGCATCATGCTAGGTGCGCTTATCATTCAGATAGTCCTGGTCATGATACAGAGGATTGTGGACCATTAAAGCACAAGATCCAAGATTTGATTGAAGAAGGGCTCATTGAGTTCGAAGATCCTCGCAAGTCTAACGCCATAGGTGGCTAGAAGGAGGATTTCTTAGATCATTAGTTTTGTTTTCATTCGTAATTTCTTTCCATTTGTTTAAACATCAGTCTTACGACATATGTTGTGTACTTTACAATAATCATTAATGCATTGCTTACGTTTGTCTTGATTCATTCCTAGTGTTCTCACTATATTTAAAACTGTGTTTTTACTCGGTTTTCTCATTTGTGATATTCAACTCTCGATTAAAGTCATACACCTTTTGAGGGAGAATGACGAAAACGATACCACAATTTCATACACTACGCTTTCGAACGGACCGTGTTGACGATGTACAGGCATTTGTTCAATTCCTAAATAATGGAGATATAAGGATGTTAATCCCTCGTCACCCCCTTTGAGCCTAAAGAAGTAGGAGTTTTCCTTCATATAAAATAAAACCCTTAATACATAACCTGGGGTAGGGTAGTTGCTCAGTTAACTTAATTATTCCAAGTTGTTCCTTTGAACATAATCACCGATGGTTCCCCGTCATCATTAAGTTCGGCAGTCAATATCCGCAAAGAAAAAAAGAGAAAGCAATGCAAGGGCCTGCTAAGTCGAAACCTATTAAGGAGACTTAGGAAAAATTGGGACATCCCGCTGACTGTAGTTTTAAAATGAACAGTTCAGGCAAAAGTTAGGGATAACAAAGTCGAAAAGAGGTCACCACATACCCTCGACAAAAGAAAGGTATTACAAAAAGGAGAATGACTGCCTCTGCAGATAAACCTTTGGTGTTTGAACCATCATAAAAGTCAATGTCATAATTCCCAAAGTCGTTTGGAGCCTAAACGCATAGTCAACTGAGCATAGGACTGGAGAACATCATGAAGATGGGGATGGGTACAAATAAACTTTGAGCCTCTATCCTTTGTTTCTTTAAACCATGAACCAGGCCACGTTACAACCTTTAAAAGTCCTAACTGAAGCATGGTTAGTTCGAAAGCATATCGTTACCAAAGGTATCCCGACTCCTTAAGGTCTACTATAACTCTTGAGTTGATATCACTTTCTTACAAAAAAAAAACTTTGTTTTACTCAAAAAATGTTTTTAAACTTTCAAGACAGACATATGCATTCGCATCTTATGAATGTCATTACAAAGTACACTCGTCTATGTGGATTCATATGTTTAAACATCAGGGAGAAGTTGCATGGGGCATGACTAATGGATAAAAATCCTACTGACTGATGAAGTAGCTTTTAAAAGCTTGTCAAAAGGAGAAACATCCCTTACGCACGACTGGGATGGCTAATGCGTACACATGGCATAACTCGTCATTTTCCCATTTACATGGGGCAATCTGATCAAGATCCATAGAATCTCTCAAGGACGCTGAATAGCCCGTGGGGCAAGTCCATCACCTGGGGGCATGTTGCAAAGGTCACTCAGTGTCAGATGGTGTCAATGCCAGTCTCACATCCTTTCCAGGAACCTTTATAGGATATGTTCCAATCTGTCCATGTAGTCTTCTTTAAGACTGTTCAAATACTTTTTACCCTTTCTAGGAGCCCTTTTTTCACACAGTCTTTTAAGACCCATTTTCTTATCCTCTCTATTTTCAAAACCTTTCAAACAGTCAGTCTTCTCTAAGACATATTCATTTCTAAGAACCTTTTCCAGGTGGTCTTCTGTAAGACATCTCTTATCTTTTTTCAGTTAGTCTTTTAAGACATATTCAAACTTCTCCTATGCTTTCAAGAACCTTGTTAAACTTTGTTTAAAGTACAGAGTCTTCTCTAAGACAGTTCACCATCCTTTTTAGGGTGATCTTCTTCAAGATATCTTTTCCTAAGTTTTGTTTAAAACGCCACAAAAAAAAAACAAGTCTCTGTCCTCTATAGGAATATTTTGACCCTCTGCACAAACACATCCCTTTGAGCTTTGTTTAAAGCGCAATCTTGTTTAAGACAATTTCCCATTCTTTCCAAGGACCTCTTCAGGTAGTCTTATAGAAGACATTATCTCATTCTGAGTACTCAGCAAATCACTGTCCGTCAGGATACGGCCGAAGCGCATGACTTATTCTGAAAAGCATCTGCTTCACATTCAAATCAACACTTAGCATCAAGGAGACCTCAAAATTGGTCTAATCAAAGACGATCATTCCTCATAAAGACTCTTGAATGGGGAAACCACATCCAGAGGGTTTTCCCAAAATAGGGGCATACAATCAAGGATCCTATTAACTAGGGGCATATCTTTCAAGAATTCAAACACTGGGGCAATGCATATCAGGCAAGACATGGTGAAACTCGAGTTCCCTTTAAAGGTCCCTCCTTCAGATTAAGGGGCACGTCTCTCAAAATTTCTGATATTCGGGAAGTCACACTAGCATCATACAAAGAGCATTGTTGCATATTTGATCTTCCCACGCCTGTACTATTCACATCCCGCAGCGTGGGATAGGCATACATGCATAATTCCCATTTATTTTGAGAATCTCATTACATGACACATGCATAATGACATTGCATAAAACTAACGCTGCCTTTTCAGGTCACTTCATATTCAAAAGGATGTTATCATCCAATCACAGCGCAAATACGATCGTATCAACGATTCAATCTTAATAGATACAATTCTAATACCTCATTCCAAGTCTTTCTTCAAAGACAATCCAGAAGCAATCAAAGAATTTCTCACCTCTCCAGGTAGTCTTGCCAAGACAATTATCCTAACTTTCCCAAGCAGTCTTGTTTAAGACATGTCCTAAACCTTTATAGGTAGTTTTGTTTAAAACGTTGCATGACCTTTATAAGAACCTGTCTAGGTAGTTTTATTGAAAACATATCGTATCCTTTATAGGAATCTTTTTAGATAGTTTTGTTTAAAACGTTTCATATCCTTTATAGGAATCTTTTTAGATAGTTTTGTTTAAAACGTTTCATATCCTTTATAGGAACCTTTCGAGGTAGTTTTGTTTAAAACGTTTCATATCCTTTATAGGAATCTTTTTAGATAGTTTTGTTTAAAACGTTCCATATCCTTTATAGGAATCTTTTTAGATAGTTTTGTTTAAAACGTTTCATATCCTTTATAGGAATCTTTTTAGATAGTTTTGTTTAAAATGTTCCATATCCTTTATAGGAATCTTTTTAGATAGTTTTGTTTAAAACGTTTCATGTCCTCTATAGGAACCTTTCTAGGTAGTTTTGTTTAAAACATCTTATGTCCTTTATAGGAACCTTTCTAGGTAGTTTTGTTTAAAACGTATCGTGCCCTTTAAAGGAATCTTTCTAGATAGTTTTGTTTAAAACATATCGTGTCCTTTATAGGAATCTTTCTAGATAGTTTTGTTTAAAACGTATCGTTCCCTTTATAGGAACCTCTCTAGGTAAGTCTTGTTTAAGATATCCCGTATCCTATCTAAGAGCCTTTCCAGGTTAGTCTTGTTTAAGACGTACCATAACCTGTCTAGGTAGTCCTGTTCAAGACGTTTCATATCTCTTTAGGAGCCTTTCTAGGTGAGTCTTATTTAAGACATATCATGCCTTTCTAGGTAGCCTTCTTAAAATGTTTATCCATTCTTTTCTAAGACACGCTTAGTTCTTTTAAAGAACTCCTCAGTTAGTCTTCTCCAAGACATTCTTCCTAAGCATTGTTCAAAGCCTAAGCTTCTTCGCATCAACTTTCGATATACCCTATTCAGGAACCTCTTCAGGTAGTCTTATGTAAGACATTGCTTCCTCTCTCCTCAGATACGATCAATATGATCCTGGTATGAAGAGCATATGCTCTGGACAAGCATCTTGTCAAACAACTGGATGGCATCTATAAGCCCATCTCCCACAGAACTCCTTCCCTACGCAAGCAAATTTCAGGGCATTTCAGTGTCCAATCATCTTCTACCTCTTCAGGTTCAAGAAGATTGAACAGGGGCAGCTGTCATACCCCAAAATTTGCCTTCCTTATTCCATTTACAATGATTTAAAGTTCAAGATTCAATTACAAGGATTACTCATTCAAAAAGCCCAGATGATCCACAGTCAACTGGTTTGACCTAAAAGTCAACCATAATCAGAGCACGGTCAAAACCTCCCAATTTTGGTCAACATCAAGTATGTGAGGTTATATCCATCATTTGATCAAAGATTGATCATGGTCACATGAGGACTGGGTTCGATCCCTGGTGCCTCACCTTTTATTTTCTGTATTTTAACCCTCTCTATGATCCAGCGCACTCTTCCCTTCGTACGCCCATGGTGTGTCCTCAGTTGTCACCATCAGACTCAACACCACTCAGATCCAACGGCCACAAGATTGAAAGCACACCGTGGGCATTCAGAGGTCAACCGCACGGGATAATACGCCCAGGTTTTATCATTCTTTTTATATATTATATACATGATTATCTAATTAAACTCAATATTTTTGAATATATATAATTTGGTTAAAAATTAAATTAATAGTAAAATTAAATTAGGATTAGGCTATAATTAGGGTTTAGAATTGTTCCCCCGATTATTTTCCCGATTATTCGATTTAATTAATTTTAACTATAAAAATCACAAAAACCCTAAAAAGGTTTATTCATCCATTAGGGTTCGCTCAATCCCATTGGCCCTTGGCCAAATATTAGGATTTAAATTATTATTCGTTTCGACTAAATTTATTGGTCGCGATGATTAATAATCGATTAATTTGATTAATCAAATCCTATAAATTAAAATAATATATTTCAAATAAACTCATTTTTGCTAAATGGTTTTAACCAAAGCTATTGGTTACGATGATTAGCATTTCCTCTTTATCAAATTCGTTATTATTTGTAATCAAATCTATTGATTATGAGGGGTAACGATAAAATGAAATAAATAAAACACATCAATTTGCTAACGGTGATAATCGAATCAATCGATTAGAATAATTAGCAATGCTTTTATTAATCTGTTAATTATGGTGATCAAACCTATTGATCATCGCGATTAATGGTAACAAATTAAAATCAGGGTTGTACGCCCAAACCTCAAAACACTTTTCAAACCTTTCAAAACATCAATATCAAACTACGGATTTTCATTCTCATTCAAAACTACGATAGGCTATTCAAAGGCCTCCAAAACCATATCAAATCAAATTTCAAACTCAAAGGGCGTACAACCCGTCCCCCGAACTACGTTGACTCTGATTCTCCATAAGGAGATACGTAGGCACTTGGCAACAAGGCGAGTCCCCCTCCCTAAAATCTCAATTTTCCTCCTATTCATTTCCTTAGCTATAAACCTTAATAATTTAGCCATAAAACTGTTACCTTAGATTCAAAGCCATAGGAAAGGGTTAAGGGTGCCTAACACCTTCCCTCGACCTGAATATAGTATCTTACCCTGATCTCTATACTGCGTAGGGTTTCCTATTCGCCTTTCAGAATAGGTGGCGACTCTCTAAGCTATAAATTTTTAGGCATGTTGCTACAGTATGTCTCTCGATAGAGAAGGGTGGCTTGGGTGTTAGAAGGATCGGTGATTTTAATACGGCGTTATTATGTAAATGGAAATGGAGAATCCTAGATTGTTCCGGAGGATTGTGGTACGGTGTGTTGAAGGCAAGATACGGTGATATCAATCTAGCCATGGCTCATGGAGGAATAAAAAATAGGAGGGAGGCTCATATGTCGTCTTGGTGGAGAGATATCGTGGCTCTAGATTCAGCTAAACCTGAGGGTTTCTTTAATTTAAATTGCAAGGTTTCAGTGGGGAATGGATTCACCACATCTTTCTGGTTTTCTAATTGGACAAGACAAGGCATTCTAAAAGATTTATTTACTCTGTTGTTCATTTCTTCTGTCTTGCAGCAGGTTTCTGTGGCTTTGATGGGTTCGTGGCAAGAGGGCGTTTGGGTGTGGGGCTGTTTCGGTTTGCAACACAACTCTTCAAACAGCCAGCACACTGATTCTCTTTCAGCAACTGATGTTGTAGCAAACAGTCAGGGAGAAGGGCACAATTTTTTCACACCTTGGAATGAACAACTCGCGCGGCTGATGCAGGACTTACAGGAGGTGGAATTAGACTTTAATTCCCAGGACACAATTCAGTGGATGGAGGGTGATGACGGAAGCTTCTCGGTTAAACATTGCTACAAAATTCTGAATGCTAGACATTATCCATACGGTCCATTGGGGGAGTTTGATAAAGCTTATCAAACCGTTTGGAAGATGGAGGTGCCATTGAAAATAAAGGCTTTCGGATGGCGTTGTTTCATTGACAGAATCCCGACATCAAGTGGTTTATCTTCAAAAGGTATCATTCTGATTTCCTCTTCCTCTTGCGTCTTCTGCTGCAATCATGATGATTTTTCGGCTCATTTGTTGCTGCTATGTCACAATGTTGATTTGGTGTGGAGAGAAATAGCGGATTGGATCGGTTTTGAGGACTATAAAGCGAGAGACTTTAAGGAAAGCTTTTTGAAATGGTATTATTTCGGAAAAAAGTCTTATGTTCGTAAGGGAAAGGAAGGAGTTGTTTGGTTGGCGGTATTGTGGCATCTATGGACGGTTAGAAACAGAATAGTTTTTAGGGGCGATTCATGGAATATTTCCAATATTGTTTGGGGGGTGAAGGCTCTGGTTTGGCGATGGGCTTTTGTTAGGAAAATTAGGCAACCCAATTGTACTTTTTACGAATTTAGTAGGAATCTCCTAATGTATCTTTCGTAAGGCATAATTGGCGTGTAATTTTCTTTCCGGCTTCGTCTTTTAGTCCGGTGTTTTTGTATCCTCTTTGAGAACTTAGGTTCTCTTTTCAATATATTTCTTGCTTACAAAAAAAAAACTTTATTATTTTTTATTTCTAAAATGAGGAATGTGAAATATTAAAAAGTGAATCATACTATTTATGCCATTAGAAGTATGAAAGAAATAGATACAAATATGAAGAAAAAAATACTAACTAATATGGTAGAAACATAAATTAAATTTCAATTAATATGCATTATGACGGTATATTTTAAATTATTTGTATTGTATATTAAATCAATTAATATGCATTATGACGGTATATTTTAAATTATTTGTATTAATTTTTCTCGTATTTAGATCAGTAGCACATGTTTATTAAATAATTATTTCATTGGCGTAAACTTCAATAAGTAATATTTTTTTTCATATTTAGATCAATAATAAACACCACCTTCTATTTTTCTCTTATTTTGATCATTATTATATTTTTGTCGTATATGTAAGATATTGTAATTTTTTTCCGTATAGGTAAGTTATTGTAATATATATTTTCTTTATTTATTTTAAATGTTTTGAAAAATAAATTTTAGACTTTAATCTAGTAATAATAATAATTTTATAAATAGAATTCTTAACAATTGAAACAGAAAATTATATTTTATGTCTCTCTTCTTTATAATTTAAATTACTTGAATAATAACACATAAGTGTTAAAAGGGTAAGTATTTCCTTTATCGTTTTCTCAGGGATTGATGCGATACTACAGCCGTTCTACAGTTTAGTGTATTTTGAGTTAAGATTTTGAAAGGGTTTGGTGTCATAAGATGTAAAAAGCATGAAAGGTAGTTAAAGATAGTAAACTAGGGTTTAAAAACGATTCGGTAAAACTGTGTCAAGATTAGTCTTTGTTAACTTGCTTTGTATATACTCTAATGATCATGTATATGAACATATTAATGATTAATATAACCACGTATCCTCTCGATACCGTTTATCTCTAAAGCAATATCGTGAATATTATCATATTAACCGTCAGATGATCTCTCATGCCGACAATCAACATAATAATCTTTAAAACTTGATACAAGTGATTATCAACTCACAAATTTATCTCTAGAGTTTGTTTATTGATAGATGAATATCCTTTAGGTCAAGATTTGAAACATATCTCTCAATAGTGCATTAAAACAACATAAAAATATGAACAAAAAAGATATTCACCATATATTAATCATCAACAAGGTTCATACACAAAATATCAAGCTAAATACATACTATACAAGCTAACTACCTCTAATCTTGACACATGAGAAGTTTAGCTCTCCATAGCTTTAACAACAAAAATCAACACAAGATTTTCTAGCATAAGAATCCAAAGATGATGAAGAAATATGCTTGAGAAATCTTGAGTGCTTTATGAGTTTTTCTCTTCTTCTCTTGCCCTAAAGTGTTGTTGGTTGGTAGAATGAGAAAAAGATCAGGATTGACTATAAAAATATATCCATGTGCCTAAAAGTAGTAAATTACAAATCTTCTACCACGAAGGGTCCGCTAAGCGGACTAGAGAAAATATCTTCTGCCACGAAGGGTCCGCTAAGTGGAATGAGGCCACGAAGCGGAACTTAAAACATGATTCACCTCTGGAAAGCCCACTGGAAGGCCGCTAAGCGGAGCTTGCAGATCAACACTTCTTCAAAATGCCTCGAAACTTGCTCCAAAGTGACATCTTCCACAACTATCATCCAAAGCTTTCCCAAAATGCAAAATACCTTCAAAACATATAAGAAAAACTAGTAAATTACATATTTACTAATAAAACTCGATTTTATTTATTTACACAATTATAAACATAATTGAATCAAAAGTAAGGAAAAGAGTTATCGAAATACCACAAAAGTAATTACCAAACTATCCACATTTTGGATTCTAACAATAAGAAATATTTTTTTCCTTTGTTTATTTTTCTTATTTTCACTTTTCATCTTTCTGATTTGGATTTTGTTTGGAATTTTTATTTTTATTTTATTTATTTAAAGTACCCTTTTAGTATAATGTATTTAGGTTAACAGTTTTGTAAAAAAAAATTATGAAATCAATTAAATATATAATTTATTAACGATCCCTTTGTGATACAATGAATTCAATTTGATTTATTTTTGTTCTATTCTTTCTCTTTAAATTCTTTTAAAAAATATATAAACAAAAATAAAATTAACAGGTAGGACTGAGGGCTCTTTTGTGTGAGTTATCAAAGTTTGGAACAAAATTAACGGTAATGAAGAAAGAATACACATAATATTGAGGTCAAATTTAATCTGAAAACCTTATCAAAATTTGGAACAAAAAATAATACACAAAATATTGATGTCAAATTTAATCATAAAACCCTTATCAAAATTTGAAACAAAATTAATCTGCAATGAGGAAAGAATACACATAATATTGATGATGTAAAATTTAATCAGAAAACCCAAAAGACACAGAACAGCTGTGTGACTGGCAACTGTATCTAGATTAATATCTGCCAACAGTATTTATCGACTATTTTAGATTTTAGGTCTGGCCATGTAAAAACGGTGGTGGAAGTGGGAAGAAGAAAACGTCATGTTTCAGACGACAGGTTGAAAAACATGACAAGGAACGACAGGTTGAAGAACATGACAAAAGGAACGGCTTGAGAGGAGTGGATGTTGAACCTGTTTTGGCAGATGGAATATGGAATAGAAAGAGTTATGTGAAACTTTGGTAACGGTCGTAGAACATGTAGAAGAGGTGGAATGCAAAAAAATAATAATAATTAGAAAATCAATGAGGAGAGTTTTAAGACCGCCACGTGACTTATTGTAATGACTTTTCTATATGATTGATGTTAGGTGAGCTTGCTTCCTTCTTTCACTTTCTTCCTGGTATAAAAGGTTTTTGATATTTTTTTCATTTGAATTATACCTATGAATATCAATATATTTATATCCAATATAAAATGTTGTCTATATAACTATGCAACATATCTATATGTAAGAATATGAATATATTCTTACAATGATCCATCTCTATAGTCATGATAGTTGATAAAAAAATTGTATTATATTTTAATAGTTATTTATTCAACTTAAATATGTGCTTCCATATATATATATATATATATATATATATATATATATATATATATATATATATATATATATATATATATATATATATATATATATATATATATATATATATATGTTATTCTTCACGCAGACATCAAAATTTAATTATATTAATTTTATAAGTTTATTATTTTATTTCGATGAATGGTTTGGTAAAACTTTATCACATCAAACATATTATGTATTACAATTCAAAATAAATTTGTTGGGTTCATCTTTTATTTTTATTTATTTTTTAAATTAAAAAAAAATAATGTAAGCCTATTTATGTGCATTTTATTTATCTTTGAAGACAAGTAATACTCATCTCATAGATATTACAAGGAATTTTTTTAAAATAACCTTGTATTAGAAAAAAATTACGCAAATAACTATGTTTCAAAAAAAATTATGCAAATAACTAAGTTTCAGAAAACATTGACACCAAGGCGCCATGTGAGATGGCGCCACCATTATATCAGATGAAGGGAGGCGTCATTTAGGATGGCTCTTATGTACAACTTTTATGTAATAAGCCATTTCAGATGGCGCCTTGGTGCATTTTCAAATGGACAATTGAACAAATATATACAAGGAGGAGCCATATGAGATGGCTCCTCCTCCTAAATGTTGAAGGGAGGCGCCATTTGACATGGCTTATTGAGACTGAATGTGCCATGTCAGATGGCGTCTAGGACTAAAAAAAGGAATAAGCCATGTGAGATGGCGCCTTGGTGTTAAGGGTTTTAGAAACCTGGTTATTTGCGTAATTTTTTTCGAAACGTGGTTATTTGCGTAAATTTTTTTTAATACATGGTTATTTTAAAAAAAAATTCCGATATTACACCTTGTTTTTTATTAAATTAGTCTGTTTAATAAATATGATTCTTAAAGCACTACAACGCGGAAGGGCTTTAAAAGCGCTTTTTTGGGCTTTAAGAGCGCTTAAAAGCGCTGCCAAAGCCAGCGCTGCCGTAGGCTACGAGAGCGCTTTTGAAAGCGCTCTGGTAGACCCCCCCTATAGCAGCGTTTTTTCCATAAAAGCGCTCTGGTAGGCCCCCCTATAGCAGCGCTTTTTCCAGAAAAGCGCTCTCGTAGCTTGCCCTATAAGAGCGTTTTTTCAGAAGCGCATTCGTAGGTTGCGTCTTTTTTTATGCTTTTATTATATTAAACAAATAAAAATTAAAAAAAATTTAATATGAAACATTTTATGAATTGAATATATAAGTATTGCATATGTTTATTATCAAAATACAAATAAAACATCACTAATTTTATAAGTGCTCTAGAAGTTAAGTTTACAATCAAATTCTCAAAACACAAAATACAATACAAATATATATATATACTGATTTTCTCCCTAAGAAAACTAGTTCTCTCCAGCCGAACGTGACTCCTCGATGGCCATAATTGACTTTCCAACAATGCACAAATCAACTTCTAATGAACCTAACTCAAAACACTTAAAAACGCATCAAGACCCAACAACTCTACCTTGTCTTGAAAATTCAAATCACTTATCAAAATTGCATCCCCAGCATTGAAGACCAAGTAAGACCCTTTCCCATCAAAATTTGGATTAGCCACAGAACTACTTGAACCCGAGGTACCAATCGAACCAATCCTACCCGTCACTCCATTGCTTTTGCTACTACCGTTTCCACCAACAAAACTAAGCGTCCGGCTTCCATTACTACCTGCTCATCAATCAAAGCAACAATGTCCTCATATTATTAATATAATTTTCATTGACTCCATAATTACTAATCAGAAACAATTGAAGTATATAAAAAACAAAAAAACAAAAAAACAAACCCTAGAAACGAGCCAAAAGAATGAAGAAATAGAATTGAACAAAACCTATACTAAACCTCAAAACATAATATATTCAATCCAAATTATTTTGAGTAACTATTCAATCCAAATTATATTGAAACCCTGAAATTTCACAAAAAAAGTTTATTTAAGTGATACCTAGGTATTAACTTTGCAAACACAATTCACAAAAATAAGGATGAGTGTAAGCCTATGTAAAAGGCGCTTTTAAAATTATTCTGTGTACAAGGAATCTAAATATTTCAAAAAAAAAAATCATGAATAAAAAGGCATTCTATAATTGTTTCTATGTACAAGTACCAAGAATAAATTGGAATCTGAAAAAAAAAATGATTACATGATTTTGGAAAACTATTTTAAGTTTATTCTTACAAAAAATGGGTAGTAACCAAACAAAAAGAAAAACATAAGCTTTACACAAATCCCTACAAAATAAATCATGATTTTAAACAGCCTATAAATCACATTTAAAAGCTTAAGCAAATGGGCACTTAACATTATCCTGAATCTGTTTAAATTGAACCAAGTTCCAAGTTGCCCACTACGACCATTCTTGAAAATACAAATTGAAACCAACATAAATACAAATCGAAACCAGCATAAATTGAAACCAATATAAATTTATCAACAGATTTTATCAACAGAGTGCTGTCCATTTAGTTGTAACTCATTTATGCAAAATAATTCATAAACTATCCAAAACATAAATACTAACCACAAGATTATTTCAAACCAAGAGACAAAAACAATATCGTCGCAACCAACCATTCACAGAGAACAGAGACAATTCAACAAACAGTGTAAACATCACATCATTAGTCTAACAGAAACATCAAAATCCTAAACACTTACTTATCCAAATTGGACGATCCATCGTTGTTGTCAGCTGCAGCCTCCAAATTAATTCGAGCCTCCTCAAGTTTCTCGGTAATCTCAGACTCAGTATAACCTTGATCAATCAGCTTGTCTTCAAGAATAACAAGCTTGAGCTGAATCTGCCGCTTGCGGTAATTACAATCAACACATACACGATTATCCTTCTGAATCAATAAATCTTTCAATCTTCTCCTACCTGTAAAAGGCCTGCCAATGATTCAACTACTCAAGAAAGTAGATAGTTATGAGCTGAAACATTTTAGACAGCAATTCTGGAGTCCAACATACCTAACCATGTTGTAAATGCAACATACTGCATCGTTTGAAGGTGTATTGGTATTTCATTTCCAATGTCATGATGAATGATGGAAAAAAAAGGTGGCCAATTTTTTTCCTCTATTACAATACCAGCTGCAAAAAAAAAGGAATTGTAAAACACCAAAATAAAGAAATTGTTTTTGGTGGTTTCTTTGTGAATAGATGAACTAAAATACCTCGTGATATGGCGTCCTCTCTTCTTTTTAGTTCCTACACCATATCATGAGATACATCAATTTCCTGGCACTACTAATGATAGTATATTCCTATGGCCAAATAAACTTTCCTATGAAAGGTAGAAGTAGAGATAGTTTATGTACAGAACACTCAATACTCAATAGAAGGTCTATCAATATACAAATGCCAATACATTAAATATAAGAACAAGTGGCCAGTGGCCACGCATCAAAGAATTAACATAAACTCCACTTGCTACCAGTTACGTCCTTAATATTAATCAACAGCAGTAATTTATCAGCAGCACCTATATATAAACTAGTAGAAACTATATTGAATTATATGACTAACTAACCAAGTTGCTAACTTGCAAGTGTGCTACTTGTGTTCCAAAAATATATCATCTATATCAACAACAAAAATCAAGTAATATATCAGGATGTATCACCTGTTCCCTTCTTTTCAATTCAGCCTCTTTAGCTTGAAGTTCCTTCTCCTTTGCTTTGACATCCTAAAAATAAGAACATATTAAATCTTAGGGCGATAACAGCATTGAGACAGATAGATTTGATATTATTATAGTTCAACATTTTCACACCCAGGTTACCTTTGAGCTATCAAGAGGGATGTCAATAGTTGCCCCACGAGAACACTAATCCAAAAATCACAGAAGAAAGAATACAGAACAATAGTCACAGCTAAACATTGAGCTCATCACAAAACAAACATATCATAATATCAATTGTTAAAGCCCAAAGTGGATTCAATCAGGCTTGTTAACAAGAGGATACAACCCAACACAGAAAACCTAAGCTTATCACAATATATAAGCATCAAATGCATAAATTTCAAGGGATCAGACACTGTTCACGCAGCCAGAAGCAAAAATCCTAAATCTAATTCATCATTTTCCTCATTTGAAAACCCTTCAGAATCAAAGATAAGAAGAAGAAGAAAATATTTCGCAAGCCACACAAAGCCAGAAACACAGAAAAAGCCAGAAAATCAGAAGAATCTCACCAGAAGAAATCGATAAATATTTCTCTCTGAAGCTTCATCAAACCTTCAAATCTTCTCAACACCATATGTCCACAACCAAAAGAAACAACAACAACTTCAATAATCTGCAACAAATGAACAAATAAATGAATGAATCCAAAGAAAAAATAGAGATGAGAGCAAGAAGAAGGTGAATTGTGACTGAAGGAAAAGGCGAATCAGAGAAGAGATGTAGAAATCGCGAACGAGGGAGACGGTTGAAAAGGACGAGAGTTTGAGAAGACGAATGACGGCGAGAGACGGTGGTGCGGCGAGCTTCTAGGTTTCAATAGTGAAAACGATGAATGACGGTGAGAGATGCTGAAACGGTGAGAGACGGTGGCGCGGTGAGCTTCTAGGTTTCAATAGTGAAAACGATGAATGACGGCGAGAGATGCTGATGAGTGATGAATGAATGTTCTCTTAATTTTTGTTTTTAATTTCTAAACACAAAACGACGTCGTTTAGTATAATTTTGTTTTTAAATTTTTTAAAAAAATGCTATGCCAGCGCTTTTGAAAAGCGCCTTCGTAGCCTAGGCCTATACCAGCACTTTTTAGGAAAAAAACGCTTTCGTAGCCTTACTCTATACCAGCGCTTTTTAAAACGCTTTCGTAGAGACACCTTTAGCAGCGCTTTTCTAAAAGCGCTTTCATATATTCCCCTATAGCAGCGCTTTTGAAAAGCGCTCTCGTAGAGTCCTCTTTAGCAGCGTTTTTTTTTCCTTGATTTTTTGTTTTGTCTTTAGCGAAACCTATAGCAGCGTTTTTTCTTAAAAGCGCTCTCGTAGTTGTGCTGCTAAAAATCATATTTGGTGTAGTGAAGCTTTGCTAATAAAATTATTTGGGAGAGAGAAAATGTCATTCACGTGATCTCCTTAAGCTCACTTTGAAATTTGAATTAAAAAAGAATTAATCCAGACCTCATAATTAATTTGTATGAAAACAAATTAAGGTGAGCCCTTTTATTGTGTGATTCTGGTTGCTTATCTTATGACCCTAAGATTCCTATAAGTATAAACACATGTAAAGTTATTCTCAACTTGCAACCTTAAACTGAGACGAAGTCGTTTAGTGCACCCGATACTCCCAAATAGTTGGAAACAAAGTTGATAGTAAAATTATGTCAGTTTCAGCAACATCATCACTTGTTGCTCCTCCAGCCACTAATAATATCTCTAGACGTTCGGCAAATTATCATCCAGACATATGGGGGAATCATTTTATTCAATATCTTTTGGAACCTATGGTGCTAATTTTACTATATTTTCATTTACCTAACTTTGTTTTTTTGAATCCAACATCTAAATTTTTTTATGCGCAGGAAATGGATGAAATAATGAAGCAGATTACAATGCTAAAAGAAAATGTGAAGCAAATGCTAGTCCCTACAAACCCCTTGAGGGATGCTAATTTGATCGATTCCATCCAACGTTTGGGGTTATACCATCATTTTGAGCATGAGATTGGAGAATTATTGCAACATATTCATAATAATAATGTTCAAAATGGAACAATAACTCTTAATCGTAACGAAGATCTTCATTCTATTGCACTTGTCTTCAGGTTATTAAGGCAACATGGATATAACATTTTGTCCAGTACGTAGACCCCATTTTACTATTTATTTTTAATGTTTTGAACGTACAAATAAAACATAACCATGTGTATCTACATATCTTGTCATTCTCAGATGTTTTTGAGAAGTTTAAGAATGAGCAAGGAAATTTCAGTGAAACACTTATTGATGATGTTGACGGAATGTTAAGTTTGTATGAAGCCACGCATTTGAGGATTCATGGAGAGGATATATTAGATGAAGCACTTTCTTTCACTTCCAAACATCTTGAAACGATGACCACTCAATTGAGTCCTTTTCTTGCTACAAAAATTAATCATAGCTTAAAGAGGCCACTCTTCAAAAACTTGCCTAGACTAATGGCTTGGAATTATATTTCAACTTATGAAGAAGACCCCTCACATGATGCAACTTTGCTATTACTTGCTAAATTAGATTTTAATTTGCTTCAAAAACAGCATCAGAAAGAACTTGGTGATATTTCAACGTAAGTTTCATTATTATTATTATTTTTCATCCAAGGTGATCATCACTCATGTTTTGTTTATTGATTATTGAACTTGGTTTGTTTTCTTTAATTATTAATTAGGTGGTGGAAAGATTTGGATTTTACAACAAAACTGCCATTTGCACGCAATAGAATAGTTGAAGCATACTTTTGGACATTGGGAGTATATTTTGAGTCACAATACTCTGTCGGTAGAAGGATAATGACCAAAGTGTTTTCATTGACGTCACTAATTGATGATATATATGATGTTTATGGTACAATAGAAGAACTACAACTTTTCACTCATGCAATTCAAAGGTTTGAGGTTTCTGAAGTTTTCATTTTTCGAAGGTTTGATGTTTATAGAATTTTCCTTGACCTCTTAATTTGAATTGAAATTCTAGATGGGATATGAGTTGCATGGATTTCTTACCAGAATACATGAAATTTTGCTATAAAGCTCTTTTGGATGTTTACGAAGAAATGGAGCAAGAGATGGTCAAAGAAGGAAGAGCTTTTTGTGTCAATTATATCAAAAATGAAGTAAATATTATAACTCTTCATTGTTTCCTAGTGTTACTTCTTTCTTTCTTAGTACTTCATTTAATTTTTTTAAATTATTTTAATGTCTACATCAGATGAAAAAATTGGTCCAGACCTATTTCACTGAGTTAAAATGGTTCAGTCGTAACTTTATACCAACAATGGAAGAGTACATGGCACTAGGAATAGTACATTCTGGTTACTATCTACTCACAGCAACATCCTTCATTGCAATGGGATGCATTGCTACAGAAGAGGCTTTCCAATGGTTAACCAATTATCCCAAAATTGTTAATGCTTCATCAATAATTGCCAGACTCATGAATGATATTGCTTCCAATGAGGTAGTCTAGCACATCACAAGAATTATGTAATAAATTTCCTTTATTTTAACCTTATGTTATATTCTAAAAATATATGTTCAATATTTTATTTTATATAAATTAGTTTGAGCAGAAGAGAGGGCATGGAGCCTCTTCTATTGAGTGCTACATGAATCAACATGGTGTAACTAGAGAAGATGCAATTGATGAACTTTCAAGACAAGTTACAAATGCTTGGAAGGATATCAATGAGGAACTTCTTGATTCAACGGATGTGCCAGAGCCTCTCCTTATGCGAGTTCTCAATTTGTCACGTGTTATTCATGTGTTTTACAAAGATGAAGATTGCTACACTAACTCTCAAGGATCAATGAAGAATGACATAATTAATATCTTGTTGAATCCATGTCCAATATGAGAAAAAGGACTTTGCTTCTTCACTTTTTCATATGATAATGGCAAATCTTATCACTTTTAATAAATAAATTTGATATTTAATCTAAGACTCAAATTAGAACTTTTGAGGTTCTTGGTTGTATTTGTCAAAAAGTATATATGTGTGATACTCATATATATAAATAAGTAGGAGTGGTAAGAGGCTTTAAGGAATACGGTGGTTTGAGACTAGTTCACGGCGGATAGAATCTTGTTGGAGGTGATTGCAGTAAAGAGATAGGAAGCTCACTTGAGATGAGAAGCTCTGTTTTTTTTTTATGTGTTTTGTTTGTATATCAGAGTTGTCTATTTGATACACTTATTAAGGTATTTAAAGAGGCATATGGGTCGAGATTATAGGTTTTCTTGGGAATTGCAACTTTCCACCTAGTGTTGGTAGTGGACCATTGAATCTTTATTTCTTAGGGTATGTTTGGATTGATGGAATGTAATGGAATGGAGTTGTATTTAATCAGATTCCATTGTTTGGATTTGTAAATAAGGGATGGAGCAAAATAGAACATGATGGAATCCATTCCATCCTATTCCACCATACCCTTCAATTTTCATTTTACCCAATTTGAGGTGTATGCAATGGAATGAACTAAATTGTTCTATTATGCTCCGTCAAATTATAAAATATACACAACTAATGGAATAAAATCTCAATTCCATTCCATCATATTATGTTCCATTCCATCATATTCTGTTCCATTTTGCTTCGTTCTAGTCCATTAATCCATACATAGCCTTAGGGAGGCGTGACTTATTCCATTGACTCCTCTTGTTCACTTCTTTTGACCAAGACACGTCATTTTACACGTTTCCCCTTACTAGGTGAGTGTGAGTTTCTTGGGCAGTGTAATCCTTCTTACGGACGATGGGATTATATCGCCCCTTTTAGGCGACATGATCCTTTCACCCTTTATGGGTCATTCGCATATATCATTACACAATCCCTTAAGCATGAGGGCTTGACAAAGGGTGAAGTGCTTAATTGATTCATATGTTATGGGAGTTTATTTGACAAGAGCCTAAGTTTAAACCTGTTTGTGAGACTTTAAGTCCCTTAAGCGAGATTATACATAGAGCCTATCTGATTAAACTCTAAGTCCATCAGGCGAGGCATTGAGTCTCTCAGGAAAAACTTCAGTCAAGACCCTTAGGCAAGAATTTTTAATTAAGTATCTCGGGTCAGACTTTCGTTGATTCCCTTAGAGAA
Source organism: Vicia villosa (assembly GCF_029867415.1). Taxonomy (NCBI): domain Eukaryota; kingdom Viridiplantae; phylum Streptophyta; class Magnoliopsida; order Fabales; family Fabaceae; genus Vicia; species Vicia villosa. Next base: position 127,638,069 of record NC_081184.1, on the reverse strand, counting down.
ACCTTAGGATGGATCTTGTTTGAGGAGACTTCAAGTCCCTCAAAAGAGGCATTTTTAGATGAGCCTATTTGAGGGGACTCTAAGTCCCTCATAAAAGATTATACGCTGATCTTGTAAGATGAGACTCTAAGTCCCTCAGGAGAGGTGTTGAGTATTTCATGTAAGAATTCGGACGAGACCCTTGGGAAAGAATTTTGAGTTAAGTCTCTTGGATCAAACTTTGGTCGAGTCCCTTAGGCGAGACCTTAGGCTAAATCCTATCAGAGGAGACCTCAAGTCCCTCCGACGGGGCATTTTTAGATGAGGTAATTCCCTATGCATAGCACATTCTTATTGTCCTTAAGTGCGGAGGGATCTTCTTGTGGAAGTCCACCATATTCATATTTCCTTGAGAGGTGGGAAGGGCCTTCCTATGGAAGTCCAGCATGTTCGTATTGCCTTGAAAGGCGGAAAGGATTTTTTTTTGGAAGTCCGACATATTCGTATTTCCTTGAGAGGCGGCAAGGATCTTCCTATGGTGAAATAAAATATCCTTCTTGCTCATACATATTCAAAAATGCATACACGGGAGAGCGACATACCCCCTTTGAAAATTCACAAATAACTTAATTGCGGATGGAGTTCCAAGTCCTAGGGATGGGTCGCACATCCAATTCTTGTAGCTTGTATGCTTCAATGTGGAAGCTTCTAAATTATGTGATATGGTCCTTTTCAACTGGGGTGTAATTTTATGTGCTAGGCAGGAAGAACCACTTATCTCAGCACCAAGTCGCCTTCTTACATTTCCCTTGGCATTACTTTAGAGTTGTATCTTCTGACCGATATTTGTTTGGAGGCAAACTCCCGAATGTGGGTGAGATCTCTTACTTCATCTATCAAATCCACAACGCAATATAGACCAGTATCATTCACTTCCCAGTTGAAATAAAAGCGCCTCCATGAGAGTGTGTCAACTTGTACGGACATCATAGCATTCACGTTGTATACTGGGGTGAAGGGAGTCTCCTTAGTATTTGAGTGGGGAGTAGTATGGTATGACCATAATATTTCATGGATTAATTCATCCCACGTCCCCTTGGCGTCGTTCAACTTATTTTTTATCCATTTTAAGATCACCTTGTTAGCTAATGTTGCTTGTCCATTGGTCTGGGGATGGACGACAAAGAAAAAATTTATTTGTACACCTATTTCACATGAAAAGTCAGTGACATGAGAGTGCTGGAGAATTGTGTTCCGTTGTCGAAGATGATGATGCCTGCCAATTTTCAAAGTAGTAAATCCCCACGATTATGAGTTTTAGTTGCCTAAGTGCCAAAGGGAATGATCCTGAAATGTCCATTCCCCACAAGTAAAAAAGGACAAGGAGATGTCATGGAGTGAACGAGCTCATCTATGGCCAAGTTATACTTCCCCTATATCCGAATATATTTTACATACCAAATTACACAAGGGTTGGAAGGTCCCAAAGTTCATAAAATTCTCTGGGGATACCAGTGAATCCACCGTCGAACATATAGCCATGTATCTTACCGAGGCTGGCGACATAGCGAATAACGAAAAATCTAAGGATAAAATATTTCCCTAGTTTGCTAACCAAGAATGTGTTCACATGGTTCACCACCCTCTCAACGAATTCGGGATAATGTGGTATGAGAGACATCGAACTTGAGTTAGGGGAGACTTCTAGGGTATAACTCTTTTGCGATACAATACTGGCAAAAGTATCTTGTATTACTATCTGATTAAACCTTTGTTGTGTTCATGCTGGCGAGTTTAGAAAAAAGGTATGCTCAGAAGTTTAGTCCCCTAGAACGTACTTTATTTCAAAAGATTTAAAATGTGTCGATAAACTTGTATCTTGTGAAGATATCTCATGATTTGGGCTTATTTTTCCTGGCACTTCCTAGACACTTAATTGGAGACCAATTAGGAATCAAATTTTCCTTTAATATGGAGGCACTTACTTCCAAGGCAAGGACCATGTCGGTGATGAGAGATTTGTATTAAGTCAAGTTATTGCTAGCTCTGAATTCTAATTTCAATGCTTGTTCAATTAGTATGACATTTGGTCGTTCTACCACTCTTTCGACACCGCTTCCTTTGACGTTTGGTGCTCCGTTGACTGACAACGTCCATTTTGAGGGTGCTTCTTCGTCCATCGGTGGAATTAATTCCACCAAAAAGTATATCATAACTTGGGATTTTATGCTTCCTCTTGGGATATATTGGATGTCATACTTTAAAAATTCTACCATCCAAGATACCATTCTTTCTGCCAGGTCCGACTTCTTGAGGATTTGCCGGACGGGGTAGTTGGTTTTCAAAAACACTTTATGATCTTGAAAATAGGGTCCGAGATTCATTTTTGTGATGACGAATGCCGTATCTAGCTTCTAGATCTTATGGTATTGAGCCTCAACACCTTTGAACACTTTGCTTATAAAATACACGAGCCTCTCTATCTTATTTTTCTCTTGGACGAGTACTAAACTCATCGCCGGGTCCGTGACAGAAAGGTAAAGGAGAAAAGTTGACTCCTCTTTTAGGCGAGTCACAATAGGATCTAATGTGTGGAAGTTCTTTATTCTTTACAACGCCTCCTTACATTCTCGTGTCCTTTCGCGCTTTTCCTTCTTTTTTAAGGTAGCGGAGAACTAAAAGGCCTTGGCGCCCGCAGAGGAGACGAACCGGGATAAAGCTGCTCGGAGGCTTGTTAGTTGTTGAACCTCTCAGATATTGGTAGGGATTTTCATGTCAAAGAGAGCCTGGAATTTATCTAGGTTTGCTTCAATTCGCCTCTTCATTAACATGAAGCTGAGGAACTTTCCTGCTTGCACCCCGAAGGAGCACTTGGCAGGATTCAGGCACATGTTGTATTTTGTGACTAATTTAAGGACTTCCTTATATTGGACATATGACTCCACCCACAAGAGAGGGAGGTGAATTGTGTGTTTCAAAAAATCTTTGGTTTGAAAAACTTTCTTTAACATTATTAGAGTTTAAGGATATTTGAAAAATGATTTTGACCTACCATCGAAAATTAAATTGCAAAAAGTAAAAGTTAAGGGAAGATAGAAGACACCAGAAACAATCCAGGTTCAGTCAAGAAGATTTAGTCTTAACCTCGAGATTTGATTTTGAGAGTATTGTAAACTCTTGCAAAATCTTTACTCGATCTCGACTTAAATATTTCAGCTCCAAGAAGGTAGTTGATGATTTGATATTTACTAGTGGTGATGAGAATATGTTTAAGTAGTTTAAAAAATATTTGGAAATGGAATTTATCATGCCATACTTTAGTAAAATGCAATTTCTTCTTGGAATAAAAGGAATTCAAAATGAGAAATATATATATATATATATATATATATATATATATATATATATATATATATATATATATATATATATATATATATATATATATATATATATATATATATATATATATATATAAAAATATCAACCATTTGATTCATCAAGAGAGAATGTTAATACATTAATGAGGCTATTAATTTTTCTCTCTTGATGAATCCAATGGTTGATATTTCTTCCTCTCATCTCTCATTTAAAAATGCTCTCACTTTATATATATATATATATATATATATATATATATATATATATATATATATATATATATATATATATATATATAATGGACTGGTTTGGCATGGAAAAGGCAATTTGCCTAGAAATCTTATTGCTCTTGGATGCAAGTTGATTAAAGATGAAAATTATATGAACATGGATGCTACGAAATATAAGCAGATTGTTGATTGTCTAATGTACTCAGGAGCCGCAAGTCATGATCTAATGTATCTGTTTTGTCTAATGTACTTAGCAGCCACAAAACATGATCTAATGATCTAATGTATGTGTTAAATCTAATAAGCAGTCTCATGAACTGTCCAACTGAATCACATATACATACAGGCTGTAAAAAGAGTGCTCAAGTATTTCAATGGTACAATTAATTTGGGAAATTTGTATAAAAGAGATGGAATTGAGAAGCTTGAGGAATACAGATTGTAAAAAGAGTGCTCAAGTACCTCAATGGTACAATTAATTTGGAAATTTTGTATAAAAGAGATGGAATTGAGAAGCTTGATGCGTATTGATTATGGATTATGCAGATGATTTGGATTATCTAAAGAGGACTTCTAGGTATGGTTATGATCTAAAGAGCAAGGTTGTTAAGATTGAGATCTTACTTAAAATTGGGAGAGAATAGCGAGATCGTATAATATAAAATTGTAGCCAAGATTGAAAGATCTTATCCAAATTTTTTTGTAAGATCGAGAGGGGAGAACAAGATCGTAAAACATAAGATCGCAACAAAAATCGTAAGATCCTACTAAAATAAAAAAACAATTGTATATATTTAAAGTATTTTTACATAATATGTTAGTAGGCAAGTGTATTAGTAAGACAAGGACTTTTTTCATATTCTTTAGACATGTATGATTGAGTTTTTATATTTTATTACTACAAGATGGAACATTTGTTAGACATTAGGGACATATTCGGTCCGTCACTACTTACTAGGATTATCATAAGTCAATTAGTTAAAACAAACCCCTACAAGTGGGATGTTAATTCTCTAAATCCTAAATATAAAACTTCTTTGTTTCAAAAGGCACACATTCATCCCCTCACTACTTACTAGGATTATCATAAGTCAATTAGTTAAAACAAAACCCTACAAGTAGGATGTTAATTCTCTAAATTCTAAATCTTAAACTTCATCGTTTCGAAAGGCGCGCATTCATCCCCTCATAACCTTAATTGTTGTGCCTCTACATCTTGTCATCCTTCTCACTATTAATGGTGGTGGCCGGGAAACGGCCAATCATGCCCGAAATTTGCAATGATTGCATAAAATCAATGATTTCGCAATCTTTTTCACAATTTGACTATAACACACGATTCTACTTAGGAATACGATTCTACTTAGGAATGAATGAGATCGTAAAATCTTGAGATCTTAAGAACTAGATCGAGATCTTGACAACCATGCTAAAGAGGAATTCTAGATATAGTTTTTTTTGCTTATTTTAGGTTTTGTCTCGTGGTCCTCTTAAAAACAACCGGTGATGACTTTATCTACCACTTAAAAAGAATTTATTGCAGCAACTTCTTGTGTTTGTCAATGTGTTTGGATGCGAAGAGTTCTCAAAAAACATGGTCATTTTCAACACGGAAGCACCATTGTGTACTCTGATATTAGCTCAACAATAAAGCTTTCAAAGAACCCAATGTTACATGGTCGAAGTAAACATATTGACGTTCGCTACACTTCCTTCGAGATTTTATCAAAGTTGGAACATTAGAACTAGTTCATTGCAATTCCAACATCTAATAGAAGATATCATGACAAAGTCAATAAATTGTGAAGCATTCGAGAAGCTCCAAGAACTATTAGAAATGTGTTTTATGCCTGATGTAAACTGAATGCAATTAGTGCAAATAATTTAAGGGAAGGTATGTTGAAAGTGCTTAGCTTAGGTGTCATATTAAATTAGTATATTTTTGTAATGTTGTTAACAATTCCTACTAATTAGGAAGCACTACTATAATTGAATTGGTCTTTTTCTATTCCTGGAGTGAGTTGAATAACCCAAATTTACAGCTGAATAATACTCAACACATTTCCTTCTATTTTACTCCAACACCAACATCCTCCATCTTAAGGATCCAACTATGTCAACAAATGCACAGGAATGGGAGACCGCAACTCTAGGTTCTAGAAGTGGCGATACTTGCGATCTTCCATCATTCCAGTAATTGTCGATGGAGATCCTATTACAGCTGAATCAAGTCATACATGCCTAATCTATTTCCCTCGCAAAACAGTCATTGCTTTTCTGAGATCTATAGACAAAATTTGAGCATCTTACTGATTTCACACATGTTTTCTTGAAATGGCAAAAGTTAGTTGTTTGTTGTTTTTTGCTAGTACAATAGCATAATTGAATAGAATAAAGAATTGTTAAAAAAAACTAACAAGCTCCTACACAACTATCCCTCTAAAAGTAACTGTCTCAAAACAACATGAAACTAACCAAAAATATAATGCTGTACAACAATGATGATAGCAACTTTAGCAAGTAATTGCATTGCTTGTCGATATTTCCAGCCTCCACCCATGTCTCTACATAAGAAAAACATGAATTAAACTTCAAATAACATAATCTCTTTCAATATTAGGAACGAAAAACAAGTCTTCAAAAAATTACAATACCATTTCTAAGGACTCTCATCATCTGAACTAAGGTCATCTATCCTCCTTTCAGCTATAGCTGGAAAGAGCCGCTGACGATAATCAGAAGGCGATGGACGTGTATCAGGCGGAGACAATCCTCGTGAAGTTTCTTGTTTTCGAGGTTTTGCTGGTTTCTTCTGTGCATCTCTCACCTCCTTGCATACCTTATCAAGCATTATTAAGAAGTCTCTCACTACTACAAACAATCGCAGGCCATCATCCTTTGCAGCATTCCCGTGAAAGTAATCGCCAGTGCTCTTCACCAGAGCTGTAACTCTCTTCTCATCTTCAAGCAGTTTCATAACATCAGCCTCTGCATCCTGGACAAAACTTTCCACTGTCTCACGAAACCCTCGATCGTCCTCCACATTCTTCAGGTTTTTGTTCAGTAAGTCTTTGGCTTTCAAGAGACCGTGGCCAAGTTTGGCAGCGGTTGCTCTTAAGCTGTCCGCATCTAGAACAGATCCTCTTCTAACATTTTCGAGCTCACTGCTCAAATGTGAAACCATCTCAAGACCAAGTTCGCGGTAGTGGTCTTCTTCTGTTTCACGTGCACTATCCTCAAGAACTTCTTCTGTTTTAATACTGGACAAACCCTGCCTCTCTTTTGCTGCTCGGGCAGCTTTTATACCCTCGGAGCGGATAATCTCTTGAACAACAAAGTGTAAGAGTGTAGTCTTGCCATCTGTTCCTTTTACATCAGATAATTTCAAAAGTGTATCAAGTTTAAATGCTTGTGCACCGCCACGGTATGTTCCGTCGTTCATACGGTTTCCAGTTTTGAGAACAGCTTCAAGAAGTTTGAGGAAAAGACGGCTGTTTCTTAGTTCCTTACAAGCAACCTGATACATCATACAAAAGTGGCTCAAGGATCAGAAATTTTTCCCAGGTGGGAATGTGATAAAAAGAACCAGATGTTACGGTGGCAGAGATTCAAAAAGAAAAGAAACTATAGTGAGATGATGCATGTTACAGTTACAAAAATTTGTTGTATTTGTGTTTGTGATAGAAAGAGCATGAGCAATGCAAGGGTGGATAAATTTAAATCATACCTCTAAAACTGCAAAAGACTCCTTAGTAGTAGTGAGTTCCTCTTTAAATGTTCCCATAAAAAGCAGTGCTTCCATTCGCTTAAAAGCAAAGGGAATGTCAACCAGAGCTTTAAGGAAACTGTCAGCAGGGCCAAGTTGAGACAGATCACCATTAAAAAGTCGAAGCTTAAGTTCTTCGTCTGATGTCGGTGCCATCTTCAACAAGGTTTGGAGAAATTCCGATGGTAGCTCATTTCCTGATCAGCCAAGGACTGGTTAGAAAGATTTCATACAAAACAAGAGACGCCTAAACAATTTAGTTTTTTTAATTTCTATTTATACTTTCATCATTTTACTTTTATCAGAAAACCAAGCAAGGAATCAAACCCACTTGTTCAGGAAATATTCATCTTATTAAGATATGCCAGGTTAACCACAATTTGAAAATCAAAATAATTTTAGAAGAACAATATGCAAGACTAATCAATTAAACACTACCATAATCTGTTATATTGAAGGGGACAAGAAATGGTGCTAGTTTCTGAGTCCACGTGACGTGACAGTATTAATAGTTATGAGCAATTTCTTTGGAAAATTAAAGGAACAAGAAATCACCTTCATAGAGTGCATCGCAAACTTCTTCCATTGTCACATTCAATGCTCGCAACAGAATTAATAAATTTTGTGCTCTCTTTTTGTCAACGATCTGGATATACTGGGGAGAAGGATCTTGGGAGGAGGAAGACTCCTTTTGTCGTTGACCATTGTTTTTATTTGCAGCATTATAACCAAAAAGTGTCTCTATCATCTCTTCGTTAAACCTGTCAAATTTTGTCATTGAGACATATTAGCAGCTATTGATAATTTATCATCGATGGTCAAAAAAATAATTTTAGGATTTTATTCCTTACTGGAATGATCCTGATTTGATCTCATTCCAAACCATTGATTGATCTGAATTAGCTTGAACCTTGTCCCAGAAAAATGGTTTTAGTTTGGCTTTAGAACTATCAGCTCCAGCTGCTTCAGCATTCAGTGAAGCTTTTGGTCCACTAGCCTTCGGGCCAATCGGTGGTCGAGGAGGAGCTACACCGATCTTAGGAGGAGGAGGAGGTGGACGAGAACCAGGTTTAGCACCAAGTGGTGCTGGTGGTGGTGGGGGAGGAGGACCGGGTTTAGCACCAGGTGGTGGTGGGGGAGGAGGACCAGGTTTAGCACCAGGTGGTGCTGGGGATGGTGGAGGACGGGGACTGGCACCAGGCGGGCCAGGGGGTAGTGGAGGACGAGGAGGACCAGGTGTGGCACCAGCTAGTGTTGATTGTGGGGGTGAAGGAGCAGTAGGAGGTCGAGCACTGCCAACACTAGACTGTTGAGGAGGAGATGCAGCAGCCGCAGCGACAGCAGTATTGCTAGATGGTCTAAATGAAGGTGGCTCCGGCGGAAGCGGATTCATTCTGCCTGGAGGAGGTCTTAAAGGTGGTATTCCAGAATGGATAGCTCCCACTCTCCCTGGAGGAGGTTTTAATTCAAATGGTGATGCGGAAATAGTATGAGCTCCTATTGATTGATTTTCTTGCAGCGAGGTCTTCTTGTTGTCTACTAAATTATTACTTGATGACTGAAACCCATGTTTCTCCGCTTTTGTCGAATTTCCAAATGCCTGATTGGAAGGACCTGTAGGATAACTCAATTTTGTCACAACTAGTACAACACATTAACAAAGTATGAATGAAATGTAATATATGATATGTACCAAAAGAATAGTCATTCATGCTCAAACTGAGAAGAGGCCTCTCATCATTTCGTCTAAGCCGGGCATTCTTACGACAGCACAAAAAGAACAATGCTGCAGCTATAAATATCACTGATAAAGTTATTACTACAGAAAGAACAACTGTTCTCTTTTTACTTGACTTATCTTCCTCCCCGTTCGTTACAGGAGATGGAGGAGCAGAAATATCAGCAGCATCTGGCGGTGTCAGTCTGGGAAAAAATGGGGTTGGTGACGAAGGAGGAGGAGGAGGTTGAGGAAGTAGAGGCACTGGAGCAGGTGATGGAGATAAACTGGGTCCAGGCGATGGAGTCGGACTGGGCTCAGGTGGTGGAGTGAGACTAGGTGCAGGTGATCCAGCTGCAGGGCCTGGACTAGGTGGTTCTGATATGTGCTGGAGCAAAACGCGGCCCGGATTTTTTCTAAGAATACTAGATGTGGAAAACAGGTATCCCGTATTAGTGACATGCTGTATCTTGTAATCATCCTCTTCTCCTGAGACACGTAATTGGAGATTATTTTTTCTCAAACAATGAAGAAAGCTTTCCTTGATGTGAGGATGCAAAGCACCAAGCAATTTTTGGATTTCTGTTTGTGCCAAAGGTTGAATCGTGGAACTAAGTTTATTGGTACTAGCATAGAATTCCAGTGGAAGACATAAATCACGATATCCAACCTCTTCCTTTAAATGAATTAAATCTTCACAGCATGTGGTCCGTAATACCTTTGCCTGCAATCATGAAACTAGCAACTTTTAGAGTTTATGAATCCATTAATTGAAACAACTGTCACTGAAGTACGACAAATGATCATAGAACATTCAAGGCCCTGTAATTTAGTCTCAGGTGGGTGACCCTAATAATTACATAAAGTTACAAATTTATCTTTTCAAATAAAAGTGATTGTTTGCGCTAATCATATGAAAGGTGAGAGAATTTCAAAGTGCAAACTGGTTGAGTAAGATGTATTCATTGATTACAGTATCATATTTTTCGTCAAGTTCCTGTGTTTCACATGCAAATATAGCACAAGTAAAATATCAATTACTAGCATTTAGTCTAATGTAATGCATATACTCAACCAATCGAATAGCAAAATAAAACTAAAACTTTGCAAACACAATATCTTTGCCTATCCTTAAACTTCAAAGCAACCAAAATCTATATGCAATAAAGCTATCAAAATCCCAGCAACTAGTGAAAGTAGCCTTACCGTATGCTCGTCGAACAATCCAGACGCTGAATCAAATAGTTCTCTAACAAAACCATCTGGTGTTTCCTTCTTAACTACAAAGCTACCAGCTGCTACAAGATAGAAAACTAAAAGAACGCAAAAACTAAAATTAATAACAACCATATAGTTCAGAATTCCCATTCCAAATGCTTGGTATTTTTCTCATTTCACCAAAGAACTACACCTCCAACAACAACAGCTCTACAATCCCTTCATCACTCAGAAACATATTAAAGAAAACACTTTTTCAATATCCACCACCAACCCACTTCAAATTATGCAAAACCCACAAAGGGTTTCTGATGAAAATCAAAATTTCAAAATCAAACACAACTACCAAACCCCAAAAAATTTCCCCCTCCAAAGCTTCCAACTTTCACCGAATCAGATCAAGAGAAGACAAAACCCACCTCAAACAAAGGAACAAAAACTAACAAAAGGGTGTTGAAGCATCAAAATCAAAGAGTACGCTAAGAAACAAAACAACCCTAGAACAACAAAATACAAAGCTGAGCTCCAAAGAAAGATTCAAAAAAGGGGTCTTTGCGTCAAAGAGGATCCGAACTAAGCCGCCACAAAAAAGATTATTTTTGTTCAGTTGACCGTGAAATGTTGAACGAATCAATGTTGTTTTGTGCGAAGTGCTTGTTATGTATAAATTGTAAGAAAGGAAACAAAAAGAAAGACTTTGGATGAATGAGACTAAAAGGGTGTTTCGGAGGAAAAGAGGAAGTTCTACGCGTAAAGAACCGTCTTGGGAGCAAGGGTTCTAGATTCGGACATTGACAAGCTGACACTATCTTTTACACTACTACTCAGTCTTCGTTTTTGTGCTAACATTGATTAATGGTTAAGTTAAAATCATTCAAGGTTGGATTGAAATCTTAAATTTGCTTTTAAAAGTCTTTAGATGAATCTATTGACTTTTAGATTTTCTTTAAAAAAAATTACAATTAAGATATTATAGTTTGAATTTTTAAAGATTTTAATTCAATATTTTAAATTATTTTATAGTTAATAGTGTTTTACAATTTAAAAAAAAAAAATCAATTTTGAAAAAGGGGCAACGCCAGCGCCCAGTTAGGTAGGGCAGCTGCCCAGGCTCTTTTTCACTGAACTGTTAAATTTCATTGCAATGATCTCCCTCTCACTCAGGATTTCAGGGAGTAGTCGTGGAACATTGATCGTGTTTAGATGTTGAATTATCGCGAGTTATCTTCTTCTTCCTTTTCTTTCACTTTAAGCTCGATTTTCGATGCAAAATCGTTGTTGTGATGTTATTCATTGTTGTTGCAGGTTGTTTTTATTAATCGGTGAAGAATAGTTGCTGAGTTTATCGTTTCGCGTTATGCACATCAAGTGTTCGATGAAATGCCTGAACCATGTACTTTTATTTTTCTGTGTTGAAATCTCTTGGTTGCAGTAAGATTCTATTAATTTTCTTGCTCATATTTGCAAAGCCTTCCCGGAGAACAACGGTTTCATTTGAGACGGGTTTTTCTTTGCTAGGTGGTCATGCTATTTACTTACGACCTGATCACAACAAATGTATTAGGCTTTGATATATCAATGCATATCATGATTGCTCCTACAGCTATGTAAAAGATGGCTCACCCTGATGGTATATAATGCCATTAAATCCATTATATCATATTTTTTAATGATAGTACTCTCATATATCGAAAAGCTATACATTTTGTATTCCCATACAGAAACTTCTAAATTGAAACAAATTTTGCAATTTTTGTGTAAGACAATATGCTAACTGCTAGGGCAGCATCAGATGATGGCACAATCATGGTATGATTTTCATCATATTTGTTCTCTACTTTAGTTTTGTTCCCAAACATCAACTATATTTTTTCCCTTGTAACTTCTATATTTGAATCTCTCTCCAATCCTCCATGCACCAGTTATGCCTAATTGGTTTCATTGATTTTTTTTTTGTTACAGACACTATCCTTGTGGGCTACTTCCAGTGTTGAGGAGATTGCTTCAACTGGACCTGGCATTCGCTTTTTCCAACTCTACGTGAGTATATTGCCTACATTTCTTATTTCATGACTCTTTTACCTTGTGATGTGTCTGTCACATGTCTCTCTTGCTACAATTACACAAGTAATGATCTCAACTATCTTGTTTTATAATTTAGTTTGTTGTTATTTTCTTTTATAAACTTAGGTGCTTAAAGACAGAAACGTGGCTACTCAGTTTTTGAGAAGAGCGGAATCTGTCGGTTTCAAGGCAATTGCACTTACACTGGACACTTCAATGCTTAGTCGTAGGGAAGCTGATATTAAAAATAGATTGAAAATTTTTCTATAAAATTTCACATAGCTCAACATAGTTGAATTGATAAATCTTATGTTTTAAGATGTATATGCCAATGGTTTGTTCTTGTACCGATTTACAATGCCACTGCACCTTATCTTAAAAAACTATGAAGAATTGGATCTTGGAAAGCTAGATAAGGTTTGTTTGTAATTATTATGAATTCAGCAATTTCTGCTCATTAAATTTTTTACCCAAACTATATATTTTTTTCTCGCTTTGCCACTATTTTAAAATATACATATTTTTATCATGTAAAACTGTATGATATATAACTTAGCAAAAACGACTAACTGACGTGTTAATTTGTCTTTTATTTTATTTTATTGTAATATCATGTTTACAACCATTAAAATTTTCCCTTTTTTAATAATATGACGTGACATTTATATATTTATTAAAAATATTGATTTAATAAAAACCTTTAAAAATTTTGTTCCGATCACTACAAGAAAATCAACAATTAACTACAACGAAAATCGCAGGTAATCTGTAGCTAATCTCTATCTAACAGAGTTAGCTAGAGATTAGTTGTGGATTAGCTATGGTCTTTGCCCTAGCATGGATTGAGTGGCTAATTATCTAGTCTAAACTTTCCTAGCAAAATTCCAACTAATATTTATAAATTCCTAGCTGAACCAAAACTAAATTGTAGCAAAACTATCAGACTACAGTTATATTTCCCAACTAAATAGCTACGAATTCGCCGCAATAATACCACAGTAGATCTCAAGCTAAATAAGACCAGTTAAATTTATTTTATAATTAATTTTTTGTCAAAACTATAACTAATTAAGGCTAATTTATAAATAAAAAAACCATAAAAACTATTTTTGAAAATATCAAAATTATCTAAAATTAAGCATTGATTTAAATGAATAAAAATTACAATTAAAAAACCAATAATAGAATTTTTTTCATTTAAATTAATAATTAATTACTAAAATGAGGATACAATAATAAATCAATTTCATAATTTATTATAGTATTTGTAATTACATCTAAATTACAAATAACTTTTGCAATTATTTCCAGGTCTACTGATTTTTCTCTGTGAACTGCTCTCGGGGCTAGTTTCCTCTAGTTGCTGCTCCCCATCAATGTAACGATCCACAACCATACTTGAAATGTTGCTAGAACAAGTAAAGTTCCCAGATGAGTCATGATGGGATCTTGAAGAACTACTAGCAGGTTGCTCACATCTTTGGGAATTTTGGAGAGCGGACACTGCAGAATGTGTTGGCTTGTCCCTCTTTTCGAAATTCTAAGTCTGGCGATTGATGCATACACAGAAAGTGCAACAACAAAAAAAATATGTGCAAAACGTAACTAATAAATATGTCCGAAATCCGAACACATGAGAGACTGCGTTCCCGATTACTATGCACATACAATTCAGAGATCGGTGCATGATTCGGAAGAATGAGATACCTGTATTTCTGAAAGTATTGCATCACCAAATGAAAAGGCAATGGTTCCAAGAGCATTGAAGTAAGTCAAAGAGTACGAATACCTGCTCTAGTACTAATACCAGTACCAGCAGCATGGCATTCAGTAAACAAACAACTCTCCCAAAATAGACTAGCAGCGGCAAGATAGTCAGTCTCTCCCCCCCGCTTCATTCATAAGGCTTTGAAGGACTTCAACGCATAACTACCCTGCAAACTGTAGTTAACTGATGTTCTATCAATCTTCTTACCTAAAAGATGTTACAAATCAAAAACTCGGTATCTTATCAATATGAAATGAATCAGTCAGGTGCTAAGACATTGATCGATCACGAGCTTACCATTGTAAATTGTAACACCAATGGTTGTACCGGCAAATCCAATGGTACTAAAAGTGCATAATGCATTAACCCATCTGAGTGAGTGAATATCAGGAAGTTGAGAGAGCAATAGTTCAAAGACTCCAAAGAAAATAATAAAATGTTGTAGGCTCAATTTTCCATCTGAGTGATAATGCTTGTAACCTGCCTATAAAAAAAGGGAAGAAATGAGATTTTGGAGATTAAAAATGATAATAATGAAAAGGCAGAAAACATGTAATATATTTGTCTTATTATTCCATGAAATTTGATTTGATGCATAAATAACCATAAGGCTACTCCCAGCTGCAATCTGGATAACTATGTTATTTACTAGAGAAGCAATTTGCTGGAACAAGCCTTGGTGTTACAAGCCTTGGATTGATGCATAAATAACCTTAATGCACTGCTACCCCTTTTAGAATGACGAAACCAATCATCATAAAAACTACGGCAAACTCCGATAGCAAAAAAAAAACTAAAAGTGAATAAAAAATGGTAGTCTTAAAACCATTATATAAGAGTTAAATCAACAATCTCTAATTGTATTAGAAGCATGAATAACCTGTAATTTACATCAACAAGCTATATCCAACCGAAGATAGAAACGCCCAAGACTTGGAGAAGAGTGACAAAGAGACGTCTTGTGGCCCTCCATGAAGGATCACAATTAATGGATCACATAAATCCTTATTCATGGCTTTGGATGATACAAATATAGCTTCAAAAGGTTTATCAGCACCTGAAATTAAAATAGATACATAATAATGATTCGGTTGACTTGACTGATCCCAAAATTTGATTAAGATTTACACATAGACATCAATATATACATCTTTTGGATTTGTTTTAGACCTTTTATTGGATCGTTGGAAGCATCTGTGACTGAGATCTTCAGTATACTGCACTGGAGAGTGGACAACAAAGTTGTAACCTGCAACCAAAATCCAGTGAGTCACATCTAAACATGTACTAATATACTTTTGAAACAACGGTTTTCATTAATATCTCAAAAGAAATAGATTAAAAAACCTTGTCAGAGCATTTGAATATGGGACTGGATATCTTTGACCAATTCCATGTAGTATTTCTCTTTGCCTTCTCAATGACCATTCCGTACATAATTTAAGGAACATTGATCGGATTGTTGGAAACTGCAAAACAATCGACAAGCAATCGAGATAAAACTTACTTCACCACTTTAGAATACCAAAGTAGAGATAAATTGAGAATTTGTTCTTACGGTCAAGAATATTATTCCCATTCAGTGTAAGAAGATTCCACGAGAAATTTGACTCTGCTGGGCTGATACGTAATACTTCCCCACTATAATATGATCATAAATAATACATAAGCCATTAATGAGTAGAGAAAATAAATATTACTACTGTTATATAGTTACCTCAACAAATTCACAGAATGTAGAACTTCACAATTGTGCCATATGGATGATATGATCATTGTGCAGTTGTTAGAAATCCAAGGATTATTATGGATAGGTGTACAATAAAGCCCTGTGAAAAAACCATCCTCAGCACACATTACAATAGGAATCTTCAGAATTGATTGAAAAAACCAGAGTTATTAACTTACAAAAACAACACCCTATGACTTCTGCAAAGATTAAACATTGTACGTAAAAGTGAGTTCTCCAATGATTATCATGTCACCAAACCAGTCCCTCAAATTCAAATATACATAACATTTACAAAATCCATCATTTTCTATCACCACTTTGTCCTTCCATAACGATGTATGTGTGAAGGCTTAGATCATTGAGAGACTTATTTGAAGAAAACTCTTTAGAAGACTAATGTGATGACACCACAATTTTTGGAGGAAAAATTTAGGAGTTACACTGAAGTCTAAATAAAAAAAATTGCAAGCAAACCAAATCAAATCAAATCAAGCAGGTAACAGATCTTACGATGTCATAAATTTTGGCGGATTTGTACAGTTTCGCATCAGTTGTTGGCCTATGAAGTGAATTTGTAGCATTGTGCACTCCAGAATCCACAGCAACACCACGCATATACTAATATTTCGCAAGAACTGACTCAATTTCATAAGACACTATTTGATTAACTTTGACAATTAACTTCCTCTGTGTGTACAAATCATAGGAACTTCCTATGTACAAATCAATAACTAGATCATTCAAGAGAACAATAAAGAAAAATCTTGGTATTTTCATTAGACCAGCTCTAGAGAACAATACAAACCTCTCCATCAATGATCGTGAGATTAATTTTGAATTGTCAAAAAATTCTTGAGTTTCTCTCACTTGCAATCTTCAATATTATCTCAATTTCTACATTAAAAAATTACATATTCTATCAGTCAAAGATCAAAGAACAGAAATCAAATCGATCAATATAACAAACGAAAACGGATTGAGAGATTTCACACCTACACATCATCGACAATATTTCTTCACTTGCTATCATGGAGATTTCCTCGCGAGACACGGTTGAAACAGGAACCCTAAAAATCAAGTCCAAATTAGTGATAGTTAGACACTATCAATTCTTTGGAATAAGTAAAAAATTGAGAGTGATGATATAGATCGGAGAAAATACAATGATTAGGGAAGCTCGAATTGATGTATTGCGAATCAGAGAACGAGAGCGAGTGAGATTAAGCGCTTATGAGAAAAAGTGATTCACATAGAAATGATTGTGGTGAGAGAACGAGAATCAAATTTCGATGTTATGCGAAAGCTACAACGATCCTTTAGGTTATGAAACGGCGGTGCGATGAGGCGCAAGAGAAAACCGGTGGCTTCGATCAAAACCTGAGAAGAGAGAAAAATAATTTAAAATGATTTTGTTTTTATAAATCATTTTATTTTTATTTTACAAAATGACTTTTGTTTTTAATTTTTTATTCGATTTTTTTTTCGTGTAAACGAAACAACAGAGCAAATCACTAATTTGTTTGAGTTATTTATTTATTCATTTTGTGTTATGTCATATTAAATTTTAAAAATAGTGAAGTTGTTAAATTTAGCTATGAAATTATTTTTTGAAGTAGAATTACATGTAATCAGCCGAAAATTAGCTTGAGTTAACAGCCCTAGCAATTATTTGGTAGCTAATTTGTTATTTTCTTGTAGTGGATATAATTCAAGCACAAATTATCTTATCAACTAAGTCATGTTGTTTTTTATTACTTTGGTTGTCATATCATAAATTTATTATTAAATCAAGTCTCATATTTTATATTAACATTTTAGTTTTTATATTGTTTTTATTCAATTATTTTTAAGAAATATTTTGCAACATGATAGTTTTCATAAATAGTTTTTTGTCATATAGATGACTTTTGAAACATTTTAAGAAGGAATTTTCAAAAAAAAAAATGAAAAACATAAACTAAAATCACAAATATTTAAATATATTAAAAACTTTATAAAAATGAATTTTATAAAAAAGATATTAAAATATAAATTAAACCAATTAAATATTTAAATGTGTTTGAATATTATTAAAAAAATTAGACATTTGAATGTGTTAATAAATATACAATATAAAAACAAAAATGTCAATAAATTTAGGAAATGAAATATTTAAATTACTTAATCTTTATATTAAAAACAAGGCTTAAATGCATTTTTGGTCTTCTAGTTTGATGTTTTTTAACTTTTAATTCACCGCTTTAAAAACTAACTTTTTGATCCCTCGACCTTACATTACTTGGGATTTGGTTGGTCCCCTCCCCTCCAATTTTGGTTACGTGTTATTGATGTGATGATGAGGACAAATTTTTAGATCCCTCAACTTTACATCACTTAAGATTTGGTTGGTCCCCTCCAATTTTACTTACGTGTCATTGATGATAATTAAAAAAATTATGTTTTTAATGACGTGGAATTGATGAGAGGGATAATTTATTATTTAAAAATTTTACATTATTAATTACTTGAGATTTGATGACGTGGCAAAAGT